>NC_066583.1:563529950-563817450 GCF_024323335.1 Lathyrus oleraceus | reverse complement strand
TCAATATAATTTGTGTCACATTATCATTATTCTTATGTAACATCCAAATTTCATCTTCACTTCTCAAACAATAAAATTACATAGTGTTAGAGGTCACGGGTTCAAATACCGACAAATGTAAAAGAAATTTAACTTATCAATTACTTATTAATTTCAATACATAGTATTTTCATAAAACTTATAAAATATTATTATTTATTTTCTTGCAATTATTTTTTAACTAAAAAAATTAAAAATAAATTAATCTTGATATATATATATATATATATATATATATATATATATATATATATATATATATATATATATATATATATATATATATATATATATATATATATATATATATATATATATATATATATATATATATATATATATATATATATATATATATATTATATATATATATATATATATATATATATATATTATATATATATATATATATATATATATATATATATATATATATATATATATATGAGATTAATTATTATACACTGTCAGTGTAAAAAGTTTTACACCGTTGATTTATAACCATCATCCGTTTGTATTACTTTATAGATTTTTAAAATAAAAGTCAAACTTCTTTTCATATCCGACGTCTATGATTAACTAACGGTGTAAAATATTTTTATACTGTCAGTGTATTTCAATTAAACTCTCTCTCTCTCTCTCTCTCTCTCTCTCTCTCTCTCTATCTCTCTCTCTCTCTCTCTCTCTCTCTCTATATATATATATATATATATTATATATATATATATATATATAATTTAATTTTCTATTATATATTCTTCATATCAGGTTGCACAAATAAATTAAAGACAAATAACATTTTTCTCGCTCATATATAAAGATATAGGATTTGTTAAGATTGATTTATAGTTTGCACGATAGGAAGTATAATAAAAAATAATTAGGTAGTAATGTCTAAAATAGAACTCTAATATTTTAACTAATATCAAAAATAAAATCACATAAAATTCTTACGATATATTTATTATGAAATTAAGATAATTTCTTTAGAAATATAACATAAAAAATATATTAACTTAACAAATACTTAGATATAATTTATTTTTATAAAATATATAAAGAAATGTTTTTATTTCATCTATTTTTAAATTATAAAATGAAAGAAAAGAAATTGTAATGTACCATTTAAATAAAATATATCTAAAATGATTTTAAATTCTACCTATTTTATATTCTTCATATCATGTCAAACATATAAAATAAAGACAAAAAATAAGATTCTTGATTTTTAACATATAAAAAAATAGATTTAAAAGATTGTTCATTTATTTTTTATATTAATGATCTAATTAAATATAAAAATAACTAAAGAAAGTATTTTCTACGTAACTCTCAGATTTCAACTAATATCAACAACAAACTCATATGAACATTTGACAATATCATTCATAACAAGTTAAAATAATTCTTTTTTTAAACTAAATTAATCAAGTAACAAACATTTTAAACTTTTTTATTCATCATATTAATAATGTTTGACAATATATACATAAATTTGAAAACTTTTAAAAAATTTATTTTATAATAGTTATAAATAAAATTTAAACTTCAATCAAAAATAATAATAAATACATATCATCAACTTAGAATTAAATATCTTAAAAAGATATAAATACCAATAAAACATGATAATTAAAATTTAAAAAATATATAAACTGAATTATTTAACATTTTAAAATTAATTAATTTAATAAGTTTCAACTATAATTTATAATAAATTATTAGTGATATAATATTATGGGATCATATTTATTAAAAAAATAACTTTAACATAATTATAATTTAATAAAAAAACAAATAAAATTTAATTTACCACCACGCATAGCGCGGAAGTTTTAATTTAGATAATATAATAAAACTCAAATCTATTGTAACCTATAAAGAAGATGAAAAGGGAAAACAATGTGAGCTGACACAATTAATAAAAATGCTTATTTGTTTTTTCTAAATTCTCAAAAGATTATTCTAATTATAAGTCACTAAAACAACTATTCCCTATACATCTTTGCTTTAACTCGAGACTCCGTTATAGCCTATTGAAATAAAAGTTTGAATTTATTTATTTTGTCATGGGAGATGTAGTAGTGATTAGTGTTTGTTATCAAGTTTATGGTAGGATAATTGTTTGTTGAAATTTGATAGAAATTAAAGTAATCAAAACAATAAGAGAAATGAAAGATTACTGACAAATTTTTTACAGTTATTTTCCAAAAATCATTCGATCAACTTAATACTTGTTTTATTTGATTATCCAATAGATTTAATATTTTACTATTTACTTCCATTTGTTAAATTGTTATTTAAATTTTTCTTATTCTTGATCTCTGCTTCTGTCTGAAATATTTTAAAATTAATTGAGGATAAAAAATTGTCATAAATACACGATATAAACCTAAAAATCATAGTTTATTTGAACCACTAAGAAAGCAATAGGGGATGTCGCTATACATGTTTTACAAAATTGTCACAAGCTTTCTTAAAGTTACTCATTAATTAATTCATTCATCTATACAAGATATTCTTGTTTAATCATCAAACAGCTGGAAACAAAGTAAAAGAGAACAGAAATGGTTTCTAAAAGACATAGAGTGAACACAAAATAAAACAAAGAAAAGTAAGAAGAATAATAGCTCACAACAAGACAAAAAAAAAACATCTTTAAATTCAAAGACGGTTCTCATATATTATAAGATTTTAAGGAATGACTTATAGAGTCTTAGTGGGGGCCAAATAATGACTCCAAAGAATGTTTCTTCAAAGAGAGTCAAGATTCATGTCAACCCCATTCCACCATAGGATGAACAATAAAATATACTCATATTTTAGGTGAAGAGACACATAAGCCACTAACTTTGTATTCTTAGTCAAAATCTTTATATTTTTCTTCCTTATCGTCATCACCATCATAATCATATTCATCTTCCTTCTTTATGTATATAAATGGTTGAAAATTGAAATCTCACGCATTATGAATTTTTAAGTTATAAAGTTATACACAAGTCAATGACAAGAGAGATGGTCACATAGGGCACACATGCTACAAATCCAATTTTCTTTTGCCAAAATTAAACAAGAATTTGGAAAAAAATATTTACAAAAGTTAATTCCAATATGTAGTTTTGTTTTGTCGTGATCATAGGATTGTAGGATATCGAGGATGTAGATAGATTTAATTAGTGACAAGTGAGTGTTAATTTATTTTAGTATTATTGTGACTTGTTTAATTAAAGTTAGGGGTGTCGGTTTAATTAAAAATAACGCAATACATCAATCATATGTTCATTTGGAATTTAATAACATATTAGTTTGTTACTTCTTCTTTTTTTAATTATTAAAGAGATTAAGATTCCAAATAAAAAATAAAAAGTAAACATTTCTCAAATAAGAGAGTACCAATTCTATCTACTAGAAAAACAAACAAGAGAAATACAATCATGCAAAAACTTGAAGATCCGCACTATAACATAATTGCATAAACTAGTTTTGCTAGAGTATCTTCAACTTGATTTGCACAAGTGTTGTGTTAAGGTGAGTATTTACCAAGTTCCATATAATTGAAAGAAAAAAAAAATGATAAAAGGTTATTATAGAAAATTTGAATTTCTTTTCATACAAAAACTATAATATTTTATGTGGGGGTGAAGAATTAGATTTTGACATCTACATGGTTGAAATAAATTTAATTGAAACAAAATAAAAGAAATATTGAGAGGTCAGAAGAATACTCTAATAAGATTTACTCTCAATTAGGATATATCTTGGTAGACATTTTACCTAAAAATGAAATGTGAATGGAGAGATGATGTTTGTTGGAAAAACTTCAATCTTAAAGTTAATCGAATTAATCTTAATGAATAAGAATTAATCTTTCTGATTAATCATGTCTTTTGTTCTTCCATATTTATTTAGGTGAAACAATCACTCATTGGTTGCAAAATAGTTCTACATTAAACAAAGAATTGAAAGAAGAAATCAGGACAATTGAAATAAGAGAAAATGAGAAATTATGGGGTAGAAGAAGAAGATTGTATTGTTGTGCAAACTACACTTTAAGTGTTTGTTACAATGTGTGTTAATCACAACTGTGATTTATGAAACTACACAATACTACAAAACTTCTTCCAAATGAAATAGAGTTCCTCTATATTTATAAATGAGATTACTTGCACACCAAGTAATCTCTAACTAACTAACAGAATAAAATGAATGTTAAGTCTGACTTTGTCGAGGTTAAATTCTACGACAACTACATGCTTCGGCTACGTGCTTTGACAAACTGTATTTGACTTTTTATCAAATACAGTTAATACAAAGTATGTTTGACACTTGTCGAACGCACGCTATTTTTACTCTTTCAAACACACACTTATGATCAACACAAAGAATTACATATTTAACACACCATCTAATTCATTGTGTATAAGCTATCTACATTCATCATAGCTCTCAATCTCTTAAACAGTTCGACTTGCACAACCTTCATCGTTATATCTGTAATTTGATTCTCTGATCCACAATGCTCCAGGCTCAGCTTTCCATTTGCTACCTGCTCTATCAGGTAATAAAACCTCATTTCGATGTGTTTGCTTCTTCCGTGTGGTATCAGATTCTTTGACGGGTTGATAACCAACATGTTATCGATCTTCATGGTCATTGCCTCATGATTCTTCCCTGTAATTTCTTCAACTAGATTCATCATCCATGTTTCATGGCATGCACATAGTGAAGTTGTTATGTATTCTGCCTCACATGATCATAAAGTCATCTCTGGTTACTTTCTCGAACTCCACGCGACTGGCGCACGACCTAACATGAACACATATCATGTTGTTGATTTTCTATCTTCAGCATACCATACCAACTAGAGTCAGTGTAGCCCACAAGCTTGCATTATTTTCCTTCATCGAATAAAGGAAACAAAATACCATAGTCGAGTGTTCCTTTTAGATGCCTTTGTATCCTCTTGGTGTCTGCAAGATGGGATATAAAACCCCCCAATTTTTATTAATTAATTTGATTGAATTATTTAGAGTTTTATTTGATTAATTGATGTTTTAAAGTATTTGTTGTGTGGTGGCGGGGGTGAGTGTTGTTGAAGTAAAGGTATAGAGAGAGTAAGAGTTTAGTATAGTTATTTAGAGTTAATTAGAATTTTATTAATTATTAGAATAAATAATATTTTATTTAAATTAATTAAATAAAATAGTAAAATGATAGAATTCGGCCAATGTGGAGAATTTGGAGAAATAGAGGGAAGCAAGGATTAGGAAGTTAAGGATAGTGTGAATTAAGAAAATTGAGGGTTTATGAGAGAATTGGAAAGAAGTTTGTAGAAAATCCTAAGTTATATTTGAAGGAAGCGAGTTTAGAGAGTTTTACGTAAAACTGAATTTTATGGAGAGAAGAGACAAAAGTTGGGGCTAAAAGAAGACTCCATTGAAGAACTTTAAGGAACTTTTGCTGGAAAATTAATGTAAGGGGGATAAAGAGCTACCAATCTAGGTGTATATGAATGGTAGAGATGATAGGTCATTACTATCTTTAGGGAAATTAGGATTGTAATTGATTCTGAGTTTTCTATGAAGTTTTTGATGTTATTGGCTGTTATAATGATGAAATTTGTGTGCCTGTATGTGTACTATTTTTTGTTTTGAGATATGGATGTTTTCCACAATGTTTAAGGGATTGGAAGGTTTTAGGGTAAACATGAATTTAGTGAATTGCATGTTAGTCATAGATAAATGATGTATTGTTAATTTAGATGTTAAGAGATGATAAAAATCCATATTTTTTATGTACAATGATGTATGGTATGTTTTACAACTATTAGAGGTCAAAACTTGGAGTTTGGGATTGTTTACTGTGGATTTTAGTAAAAAAGAACAAGTTTGATTTCCCTTAAGGGATTAAACTCAAAAAGATCTCATGATATATTGTGCAAAAATTATGAGTTTGAAACATGTTGACATTTAAAGTCAAAAATAAAGGATTTGAAAACAAAATTCAAGGAAATCAATAAATAACTTGAAAGTAAAGACATTAATTCATCAAATGGAACACATGTACATACATTCAAAGAGAATTATTTTATCGCTAACACTTGGATACTTTGAGTTTTCAAAATTCGTATACAATTGTGGACCCCTAAAATTACAAGTGAATGCTACTTATATATTAGTCCCAACATAACCATCTACAACGGTCGACACAATAAATCATGTCATGCCTTTGATTCTGTGCAATCTTTGATCTCAACAAGCTTCCACATGTCCTTGAATAACTGTATGATCTTATCCATTTGCCTTGTTCGACCGCGTGAAGTAACCATGTATAAAAACTTAGAATTTCACCAAGTTCAAAAGCTAATAAATCCCTGGTCTCTAATTGCTTGGAAATTCGACCAAGGTTAACAACATCATCTAACAAAAATCAGTTTGTTGAAAAACGCATGCTTGATCTCATGGTTGAATGACCATTTCGACCTAAGAAGAACCCAAATCGTCAAAGTCTTCAAAAATTTCAAATTCTTAAAATCAAGGTTGGTGTCGAATATTCAAGGTAACAAATTGCCCCCCAAAATGCCATGTTTCGACTTTCCTTTTAATCAAAAGGAGAAATGTGGCATTTTTACATTATTTTCAACATTGTTCAAACCTTTCTGCTAACATCAGTGTCATCATTACAAATTTTAATGCAAATTGTCATTTCCCATAGATTCCTTTAGAATTTCATTATTACTCCTATATTCTAGGAGATAATGGGTTTCCACGGAATTCCCATCAACTCTCTCACTTCCTGAGAATGAAACGCCTCAGTTATACACACATTTTCCATGTGTCTCAAATATGAAAAGAAACCGCTTCTATAAATACCCATTCCGCTTTCTCTTTAAAACTTTTTCACTCTTGCTTCACAATCAAAACATTTTATATAAAAAAACCATTCTCTCTTGTAACAAGCCTTCACAAACTCAAACATGGCATCTTCCACTTCAACTACAAAAATGGGCACTCACAAAACTCCTTTAACCTTCATTATTCCGACATCAGAAGATGACAAGGGAAGAGATTTCGTACCTGAACCACCATTGGCCAAAGAGAAAATCGCCATCTGGGCTAAGTAGGTACCTATTCCTTTCTCCCTCTCATATAAACTCTTAGCATTCTTAGGTCCGTTTCCAACGGCTAAGTCACACCTTGGGAAGGTGACAAACGTTTTCCCTTGTTACCCTTTGGTTATGCCTTTCGCGTTCGAAGAATGCTCCCTCAACCTAACTTTCATGGAAACACCTATGTGTATTTTCCAATCAACACCCTCTTCTTAAAATAAGGAGTATATAACCTGGCTCGAGGTAAAACATCAAGCAAAAGTAAGTATTTTGATTGTATCGTCTCCATATGGATTAATGCGATATCAATGTCGTTCTATGGTCTCTACGATTTTAAGCTTAAGTTTGCAAAATTATTTTTAAATCTACGCTATATAAAACGAATGAATAAATAAATAAAGCTTCAGAGATTTTTGAGAGCTTTACAGGATTGAATTTCATCCACCAAACGAACACGTAATTTACCAAACAATTATGAACAATCTAAACATTCATCAATATCATCATGTATCGCTAACAATATGGTTCATGTATAAACTTTCGTCGAGAGTTCTACCGTATTGTCTAATCATTAAAATCGCAAATTAGAGCTGAAAAATGTCAAGTTTTTATGTAGAAAAATAGTCAAAATTTGCACTTATCAAACTCTCCCCAACTGAAAACGTTGTTTGTCCTCAAACAATGGTCAAACAAACCTAAAGAAACAAGAGCAACTTCCAAGAAATTATGATCAACAAGTTTTTCGAAATGAAATCAAATGTATGGTTCAAATTTCAAAAATATAAGCAAAGCAATGCTTACCATTATACTACAATGAAACCATGATTATGAAACAAATTCTAAGCATAAAACACATGTCAAAAATTCGAATGCAATACATATTCAAGAATGAATCACACCTAACACACAAATTCATTAAAGGATGCAAAACAAACATGAGGGACTTGACTCACACCCAAAAATCTTACTAACATCTAGATCAAATTATGCATTCATCTAAGAAAACTTATATTTAAAGTATAAAACACAAATCACATGGACTTCAAGGGTTTTAATGTGGTTTGGTTAATAAAGAAGGGTCATATCTCAAGGTAATTGAAATAAAAACTTTCCTAATCAAATGAGAGTGATTATTTCTCACAATCTCAAACATTCACAAATTTCATTCACCTTTCTCATTTCTCAAGTGTTACATCATTGCAAACAACTTATTAGCATAATTTATTTGCTATTATTTCTTTTTCTTTTTCAATGTTCTTTTCTTTTTCACTTTTCTTTCTCTTTTTTTCAAATTATTCTTTTTCTTTCTCAACCTCTTAGCAACCAACATTTTCATCCCAACTTGAATACAACTAAACAATGTAATATGAATGCTCCAAAACTTTCTAAGGCAAGAGTAAAAATTCAAACCATAATTTATGATTGAGGGTTCAAGAAAAAATTTAGAATACAATCTAGAATCAACAATGAACTAATTAGTTATGTATAAGTTCCAAAAGTTTATCATTATAATGGATCCTAACAGAAGGCTCAAAGGGGGTAAGCAAATTCTCACTCGCTCACAAGGTAGGCTAATTTATTATCAAGTTGTCATGCTCAAAATCAAACAAAATACCTTGACCATTTTCACGCTTTCATACAATTCAACAAAAATGAAAGATTAAACATAATAAAACTGAGTTAAGACAAGAATTGTTGGTATCTAGTGCATATAGTAAATAATGGAAGGTTTCCTCACATTTGGTTATGATCTAAAGTGATTCAAATATGAACATGGATTGCAAAAGAATTAATGGCATGATATTTGTACAAAGCCTAAGTTTCATATTCATGTTATGTTCTAGAAAGCATTAAACATGTACCTTGACAATGTAACAAATTTTCAGCTCATATCATTACCATACAAATGCAAGTTGAAACATTCAAACTTGAAATAATCACTCAATTCTTTTTCAAGTCATTTCAAAAAAAAAAACTTTGAGAACAAACACAAATTTCTATACTATATACTTGAACAAACATTATGGAAAACAAGAATATATACAATATAAACAAGTATGGCAAACAAGTACAAAGCAAATATCTATACAATATAGATAAGTTTATATACAAATATCTATACAATATAGACAAGTTTATATACAAATATCTATACAAGTATCTAAACATTATGCACAAATGTGCAAAGCTTTAAAAAAATAGAAACTATTGCGATGCTTTCAATATCTAAACACCAATCCCCTACAATGGTGCCATTTTGTTCGATTGCAGTATGAGTGCAATCTTTGGTAAGTATTTGTTTATTGTTTGCACATGAATTAGTGTGATATCAATGTTGTTCAACAGTTACTAAGATTTTAAGCTTTTATTTGCAAGGTTGTTTTTAAAGGTACGCTATATAAAATGAATGGATAAATAAATATAGCTTCTGAGAGATCTAAGAGCTTTATAGGATTGAATTTCATCCACCATACGAACATGTAATTTACCAATAAGTTATGCACAATCTAAGCATTCATCAATATCATCACGTATCTCTCACAACATGGTTCATGTCTAAACTTCCATTGAGAATTCTACCGTATTGTCTAATTGATGATCTCTCAGCCTATCAAACAATACAGAGCATTAAGATTCGATATTCACGCGAATGTTAAATCTAAATCTATGTCTAGAGTTTAACATATAACAAATAATTATCCTAGATCTAAATTCAAAGAGTATTTCTCAATAACAGTTCAAATCAATGGATAAACAAGTAAACAAGGATAACATCAATATAGATTCGTGGATAGAGTATACATAACACCATGATTAATAAAAATACATACTATAAAAGTGAACTTACGTACAATCCCAACAAGAAAGAGATTACAAGGAGAAGAATGAAGTTGAACAAACATACGTGATTTCCTAACGATAGAAGCAAATCCAACTTTGGATCTTCAAGAAGCACCCTAACTTGTTGTTTTCTAAGTATTTATTTCTCCTAACTACAAAAAATGGTGGTGATGGAATTGGGGTTAAAATTTCCCAAAACCATAACCTAAATATATGATTTGGACCTATTTATACAAAATTGGATTTTTACTGTTTCGCTCGGTGAACAAGGGTTTCCATGAGAAATTCACTTTATTACCCATCTCTCACTCAGAAATGCATAAAATCGTCATTGGCAAAAATATATATCCTCGCCCGACAACCAAGACCTCCCCCAACAAACTCAAGATCTCAGGTCCTCTCTCGGCGACAAGCACTTAGTTTTGCCTCTACCCAAAGTCTGGAAGGCCTCGCCCCGAGCTCCCCAATGCTCGCCCGACGACCAAGCTTTATTTTCAACAATTTGCTTTTCTCCTAACTTCTTGGTTTTATGCCTTTATTATTTGGTTTCCTGCACACTTAGTAAACACATCAAGGATACCAAATCCAAATTCAAAAATATAATATTCTATAAAAAAAATCGGGGATATTAATCATTGAAATCACAAATTAGAGCCGAAAAATGTCAAGTATTTATGTACAAAAATAGTCAAAATTTGCACTTATCACTCGACAAGGTCCAAAATAGTAGGAAAAAACAATGGGAAGACCTAGGTATCTTCGACGTAATTCAATTATCTATAACTGGCCCTAGGTATAATGTAACACTTTATTTTCCTCCGCATAAATATACAATAAAATCATAGTATTCACACAATCAACTAGGATGTCACATATTCTCTTTTCAAAACATACATGCCCTGTAACACTTAATTAAGTAAAACCAAAAATCAACACCTTCATTAATGGTGTCATCGCATGCTCACATTTACTTAGGGTATAATCGCATCGGAATTTCTCATAATAAAGTATACATTAGCTAAATCATTTAAACTTCAAATGCACTTTATGACATAATCAAACTCATAAATCAAATCTCCTAAAAACATAGAAATATCAAACATGAGAGTATACAACAACTTTATAACAAAAGATTAGACAAAAACTCGCAAGTGTTTCCCAGTGTTACATATTAGAGCACGTAAACTAAACACATAAAGAAAAAGAAGAAACATCCTCATGCCATCGTCCACTCTAAGCAACTATTTAGTTACCTGCTTATCTGTACCCTGAAGAGGAGTACAAACCACCATAATAACAACAACAAAGGGGTGAGAAATCACAATCAATAATAACAGGCATTATATTGCAAGGTAGGATAAAAATACAACATTATCTATACAATTTCATCCACACTATAACTCATCACAATCTCACACCCAAACACATTAATCAATCACAAGTCAACAATTATGCATATAACTCATTATGCAATGCAACATGCAACTCTATGCATATTCATGTGGTACCAACTCAATATTTGATTCTCTCTGGAAACCGGGTCCCAATCTTTGTGAACCCATGAGCCCCCTCTCTAAGCTCCAATCCCCCTCTTCTGAGCTTGGGACAAACCATCAGTCCCCTCTCTGAACTAGAAGACATACCTCTTGAAACAACTCTTATGATGCATTATCATATCATCAAATCAATATGTTAAGACCCTTCTCTAATCCTAACATAAATGCATTAACAACTCAAGTATTCCCCTCTCTGAATTACATCACACCAAAATCATAAAATACACATTATCTATCAATGGTGCAATACAAGAATGCTAATAATTCATCTCAACATAATTATATTTCAAACAACACATCAATTTAATCAACTCATTATGCAAGCATAATGATCACAATAGTTAATCATACAATGTTCCATAAACAATATCGAAACATAAATAGTATACAAAATCGTTGTTCCCCCTTCGAACTACCATCACCACAACAACAATTATGCATATTTAGATACAAACATCACACAACTTAATTATTCATACACCATATACAACCAAAATTATGCATATAAAACATCATCTTTCTTTAATCACATAACAATGCCAAATAACATTATCGATTTTATTATAATAATTAAATAATTTTTCTAAATCAATTATTAACACTTAATAACACAACGTAATTATGCAATTAACTAATTTAAGTCACCCAAAACATGCTCAACAGTAGTTAACATGAATCTCACGACAGCACAACACATAAAACCCAACTCAGTAGCTCGAAACCCAGCCACTGACATTACACCTTAAGTAAAATAGTGTATTTACATCATTAAGTGCACACCTAGCCTCTTAAGACATCACCGTTAGATATTACTACGCGTTATCTTTCCAACACTTTGAACCGCGTCCCAAACAGAGTCACAAATCTCAAGTTATGATATTTTTTGTTAGGCATAGGGGAAGTCATGAGGGTTGATGGACGTCACCCAAAACTGAGTTTTTTCCCACGTCATTTCTTTGCTAACTCCCAGAATCCGTGGGTAAATACCTAGAAAGCTATTGAAATTTCATGAATAAATCTCAATTTCCTGAAAACTCAAAATTTCATGAATAATCCAATTTCCTATTGAAGGTTAAGGACTCCTCTACCCTACCCATCATGCATAAGCCCCATTGAAAGTTATTCTTCCACCTTATCTTGTTCACCTAACAACAATGATTGGTTTTGTTCTAGGTTCTCCTCTCTTTCTATGCTAGCTCTCATCTTGCTCTTCTCTATGTCCTAGCTCTTTCACTCGTCCAATTCATATACTGAAAAAAAAACCTCTAACTCTCTAACTTTCTTTTTATAATAACAAAAACTCCTAAATTTTGGATTTATCTTTCTATCCTCACTTACTCACAAAAACCCAACAATGTCATTCCTCTTTTATTTCCTATATTTAATTACTCTATTCTTTTTATTTTATCTCTAATAACAAAATAATTAAATTCACTAAAAAATGCCACTACTCATATTATTTCATTTAATAATTAAAACATAATTATTTTAATTATTCTACCACTTCTACACTATCACCATACTACTCTATTATTATTAACCATCTCACTATACCTCACACACATAAAGCAAATATTCAATTTAAATCAATATATAAAGTTATATAACAATGCTAAATCACTCAAATACACAAATTAACTTAATTAAATCATTAAACGGAATAATTGGGGCTTATAACTCTCCTCCACCTAAAGGATTTTCGCCCTCAAAAATTACCTTAAGCAAACAGAATCGGATGACTCCCTTATTTGGCTCTCTAGCTCCCAAGTCACATTTCTAAAACTGAAAAAAAAATTCAACCCAACCCAACAATCAGAAAATAAAGAATAAAAATAAAAATGAAACAATTATTTTTATCTTGGTTCGCTCTTAACTAAGCTACCTTCAGTCCACCCGCCAAGCTGATTTTTCCCTATCATCAAGGACTTAATCCACTAAAATCAAATTGATTACCACCCAAATACCTATAGTTAATGTCTTCTTGAGTATTTTAACTAATCTCCTAGTCACTCAAGGAAAATACAATCAAATAGATTGAGATACAAATGTGTGTTTACAAAGTGCTTCTAAAAAGTAGAATACTTAAAATGAATACAAGTTTATCACACAAAGATATATTATATGAAGAGTATGAGAAAAAGTTCTAGAGTTTGTTTTCTTTTCTCTCAAATATTTCACAAATTTCATTGTTCACGTAATAATAATCTCTTAGAAAGTGTAGCACTATTTCATTCTTCCAAGTCTCTTTTATATAGACAATTAAAAGATTTGTTGGAGGGTAGAGTTGGAATACCAAAACCCAGTTGTATCCTTCCATAACGGCTTGTGAAAATGGGAGGCAAAATGGTATAATAGTACAGTCCTTAGCCTACAAAATTAGTGTAGTGGAATGAATATTTGATCTTGTATTGTGTACTATTTTCCTTATGCAAAACCTTTTGATCTTATCTTCAATATTTAGGGGCTTCTGATTGTAACATCCCTAATTTTTATCCGAGATATTAGTAATTTTTAGATTATTTAAAAATATCAGTAAATTTTTAAATAATCTAAATAATACTAATATCTCGGATACAAATTAGGGATGTCACAATTGGTATCAAAGCAAAAATCCACGGGAAAACATTTTGGGTGGGACGATCTTGTACGGCACCACTACGCCAAATAAGGGAAAAGAGGGCGCTTATTTTGGCCTATAACAGCGCTTTTAAGCGCCCTCTAATCTGGCGCTGGCATAGGTAAAGACAGCGCTTTGATTTCCTGGAGAAAGCGCTGTCTAAATTGGCCACATTATAGTGCGCTTTAAGAAAAAAGCGCCCTCTGGAGTGGTCCATAAAGGGACACCTTAGAGGGCGCTTTCAGGAAAAAGCGCCCTCTAAAGTTGTCAGTGTAAAGTGTTTAGAGGGCGCTTTCTGGAAAAAGCGCCCTCTAAAGTTGTCAATGTAAAGTGTTTAGAGGGCGCTTTCAGGAAGAAGCGCCCTCTAAAGTTGTCATTGTAAAGTGTTTAGAGGGCGCTTTCAGGAAAAAGCGCCCTCTAAAGTTGTCAATGTAAAGTGTTTAGAGGGCGCTTTCAGGAAAAAGCGCCCTCTAAAGTTGTCAATGTAAAGTGTTTAGAGGGCGCTTTGTCCAGAAAGCGCCCTCTAAAGTGTTAGTTATTTTAAAAAAATTTGTTTGAAAAACAGTGGATATATATTTAATTGGTAACCTGTTCGCATGCTGCAAAAGTGTAAAATTCATATTGATTTCATCCTTTAATCCAATGTTATACACCATTAATCCATTGATATATACAACATGAATCCATTTATATACAACATTAATCCTCCATATATACAACATTAATATATAATTCTTTGATCAACAATATACAACAACATATTCTCAAAGTACTACAATTAAGAGAATAAAACATAGCAACCAACACCCAGTGACCACTGTATCCAAAAGCTGTCTAGTAGTTCTAACCAATACTAAACAAAAACGCCCATCCACCCATGGTGGCAAACATGTTCTGTATATCCAAAAGCTGTCTAGTAGTTCTATCGCACATCCATACAAAATAAGGCTCAACCAAAACAACAGATGGCAGCATAAGTAGTCCCCTGCAAAAAGAACACGTCCAAATGCAAATAACACAGAACTGTCAAAAGGCGATTGAGCAACAAATAGTAAACAATGGCATAAAGTTAAATGACATAGCTAATATTACCTGAATTCCTGCATGGCTGTTAAGGTAAAAATCAAATTCCCTAGGGTGACAAATGCTGGTGTCTACCACGGTTCCTTTGACAATTTAGAACAACAAAATCAGCAAAAAGTGATAAATTCAAATGATAATATATACCAGCTGCGTTGAGAAATATATTGAAAAAACCTGGCATAATATTTCCACTTCTATCGGTCTCTTTGGGGTTGACAGGAAAGAGACGGGTGTGATGTCTCTTTTGGACCACTACAAAAGTAACTTTAGGTAGATACCCATCCTCTATTGAGACACAAGCCTGATGAAAAAAAATTAAAATTAAACGCATAGAATTTAGTGGTGTATTTTATGAACGACAAAGTAACAAGAAATCAACTTTGAGAAGTCCTAAATTCTGCCTACAATACAGGGCTGCAAAGTTGATGCAACAAAAAACATATAACAATATATGGTAAGTACCTGTATCTCCGACCATATTTTTTCTTTGCCAACCTTCAAGTCCGGACTTCTCCAATTATCACATGTAATCGGAATATGTTGTCGAACAAGGAAACCAATGTAACTTGCCAACATTGAACCCTTATCTTTTGAAGATAGAATTGATATATGTTTAGATGGACATGTTCCATTGTCGTAGAGGGATACTTTCAAATATCCAGCATCATCATCTACGCGAATGAGGCTTGACGACAATAGAGCATCTCCATCTAAACAAATATCCAGCATCATCATTTTACCTGTAAAAAAGAAAACAATTAAAATCAGATGACAAATGTAAAAACAATTAAAATCATAAAAGTCATTTTACCTGTAATAAAGAAAACAATTAAAATCATTTGACCTGTACCTTTTTCACTAAGTTCTCTTTCTTTTCTTGGTTGGAATATGTTCTACATGTCTCTTAACAACACGGACGGTTGGATTGATCCAAATACCCTCATTATGATCATTTCTAATATATGAATCATTTGATATAATATTCTCATCTTGATCATTTCTGGTAAACGATTCAATCTCAACATCAATATCACCTTGATCTCTAGTGTTTTCATCAATTACTTTGTTGGAAAAAAGAACTATAGACCATTTCGTACTTTTCGGATCATTGACATAGAACACTTGTCTAGCTTGAGAGGCTAGAATAAAAGACTCATCTTTGTATCCCACCCTATTAAGATCCACTTGTAAAAATCCTGACTTATCCATTCGAATGTCGTTATTATTTTCAACCCACTTGCAACCAAATATAGGAATCTGAAACTTCTCATAATCAAACACCCAAATGCGCTCGATAACACCAAAATACGACAGATTTGCAAATTTGGGGTTTAAGTCCTTCACACTTGATATGTGCATTGCTTCAGCTACCACGGTGACACCACTATTCTGCATAGTACTTTTATCATCTTGTTCTTTGGTATAAAATGTGTATCCATTAATCGCGTATGCGCTATAAGAAAAAACATGGAAACTTGGACCATATGCTAAGCATCTCAACCTTTCTGTTATTGAAGCGGGATCTGAATAATACTTTGAATAAATATGATCCTTAAACCAAGGTATAAAACATCGATTGTGCTCTCGTACTATCCAAACTCCAAGCGCTTCCAATCTGTTTTATCTTCACAAACAGGACACGCACATTGACCTTTTATGCTATACCCTGATAGATTTCCGTATGCTGGAAAATCATTAATTGTGCCAAACAACATCGCCCTCAAGTTGAAACTTTCTTTCCTATATCCATCATAAACCTCCACACCGGTCTCCCACAAAATCTTTAAATCTTCGATTAAGGGCTTCAAGTACACGTCTATGTCATTCCCTGGTTGTTTAGGTCCAGAAATCAACATAGACAACATCATGTACTTACGCTTCATACATAGCCATGGAGGTAGGTTATAAATCATAATAATCACAGGCCATGTACTGTGTGAGATACTCTGGATACCGTGTGGGTTCATTCCATCAGTAGATAATGCCAAGCGAAGGTTTCTTGATTCTTCTCCAAATTCAGGATAATCATTATCAATTTTCAACCACTGTGGTGAATCTGCCGGATGTCGATACTTTCCATCTATAATTCTTTCATCTGCATGCCAGGTCAAGTGTCTTGAATCGGTTTCACTACGAAACATGCGTCTAAATCTCGGAATAACAGGAAAATACCACAAGACCTTTGCTGGAGACAACTTGTTCTTATATCGCGAGACACCGCATTTAGGACACTCATTTAACGATGCATACTCATTTCGAAACAAAACGCAATCGTTTGGACATGCATGTATCTTATCATAGCTCATGCCAATAGAGCACAACATCTTTTTGGTCTCATATGTTCGATTGGGAAGAACATTATCCTCAGGAAGCATATCTTTCAAAAGGGCTAATAACTCTGTGAAACTTTTATCCGACCACCCATTGCCCGCCTTTAAGTTGTACAACTTTAATACCGCAGACAATCTTGTGAATTTAGTGCAACCATCATACAAAGGTTTCTCTGCATCACTTACCAACCTCTCAAACATTTCGGGACAATCCTTAAGATCTCCTTCAAGTGCTTCTGCAATCTCTTCAACTCGATCACAATCGTATGTATCTGCGCCACTATAGTTTGAGGCATAGGTCGTACTATCCCCCGGTTCAACATTCTCGTTACTTTTCTCACCATGCAAATTCCAACATGTATAACTTCGATCAATTCCATGCCTCATTAGATGCGATGTCAACTGAACTGCGTCGACCCGTTTCCCATAACAATAACCCAAGCAAGGATATATCATTCTACTGGGGTCTTCGGCGTGCGCAACGGCAAACTTAACGAATTCTGATACCCCATTCTCGTACTCTCTCGACAACCGATTGGAAGACATCCATGTATTATCCATTACTAATTAGAATAAATAAAAAACAATTTCAGAAGAGTTCAAACACATTTGGACCTAGGTTTCTAAAAACCAACCGTCAATTTCCTAGTGCATCCGCTATCATGGTCGAAACAAACGTAGAAGGAGGAAACGCGCAGTAATAAGGTAAAACAGAAATTGGGCAAAGCTAAAACAAAGCAATAACATAAAACAGTAATTGGGAAAAGCGTGTACCTTTGATGGGTAGAAGGAGGAAACGCGCATGTAGATCTAACAGAGGTGGAAGGAAAACGCCTCAGAACCCTAACGTGAAAAAGAACGCTAATAACAGATAGTGAAATAACAAAACGCGCAGTATGTTATAATTTTAATGTTTACTAAAGGAGACATTAGAGGGCGCTTGTGGAAAAAAAGCGCCCTCTAAAGGGGGCCTAAAAGGGCGCTTATGAAAGCGCTCTCTAAGGCTTTCCAGAAGCGCTTTATAAACTGGAAATGTACATGGACTTAGAGAGCGCTTTTTCAAAAGCGCCCTCTAAGGGTAACCTTAGAGGGCGCTTTCACAAAAGCGCCCTCTATTGTTGTCCCTCCTTTTTTTTTTGGCTTCACTTTAGAGGGCGCTTTGTTACAAAAGCGCCCTCTAAAGGGGGCCTAAGAGGGCGCTTCTAAAAGCGCTCTCTAAGGCTTTCCAAAAGCGCTTTATAAACTGGAAATGCACATGGACTTATAGAGCGCTTTTTTAAAAGCGCCCTCTAAGGGTAACCTTAGAGGGCGCTTTCTAAAAAGCGCCCTGTATTGTTGTCCCTCTATCTCCTCCTTATTTTTTCGCTTCACCTTAGAGGGCGCTTTATTACAAAAGCGCCCTCTAAAGTGCGCTGTCTATTCCAGTTGTTCGCTCCTTATTTTTTCTCTTCACTTTAGAGTGCGCTTTTGTAATAAAGCGCCCTCTAAGGGGCGCTGTCTATTCCAGTTTTTGGCGTAGTGCACGTGATTAAGAAGATTGTGTGATGCATGAATTACTTATTTTAATTTTATTATGTTAAATTAGTGATGTGAATCTTTATTTTTGGAAGAGGTTGCAAAATAAACTTTTACACCTAGAAGATTACTTTAGACACCCTGACATTTATAACCCAGGTGTTGGAATGAGTTCTTAAAAATACTTGTAATGCAAGTGCATTTGTAGGAAGTTATGATGCCTCCATAAAGAGCTCCTACCAGCCAACAAGATCCCTAACCAATTGCTAACATCACAAGTGCCATTCAGGAAATACATGTGATGGCCACGACTATGGCTCAACATTATGTAACTAGTGTTCAACAAGCAGGAACTTCTGCCCAATAGGCTGCAGTTCAAGCTCAACATGAGGCGCTAAGGGATCAGAGAGAGTAAGTTACTGCTACTACGAGAGGAGTGACTGATTTTAATCGACAAAATCTATTAAAATTCAAAGGAGAACATGACCCAGATAAGGATGATCTCTAGATACATGAAATGGAGAATATTTTCGAAATACTCCATTGTGAGGATGCTAAGAAGGTGGAATATGAAATCTTTTTGCTTAGGGAAAAGGCTGAATCCTTGTGGTGAGGTGCGTAACAGTAATGGAGAGTAATAATGAAGTATTAAACAGGGATGCTTTCAAACATAAATTTTTGGACAAGTATTTTCCATCAAGTGCTAGATCGGGGAAAGAGGCCCAATTCCTTAAGTTTTACCAAGGTAGCATGACTATACTTGAGTATGTTGACAAATTTGACTCCCTAGCCAAGCATTTTCTCTATTTCCATGACCATGTGGGTGAGAACTATAAGTGTGAGAGATTCAAACAAGGACTCAAATATGAAATTAAGAAGTCTGTGGAGCCCTTGGATATTTGCCAGTTCCAAGCTCTAGTGGAGAAATGTAAGAAGGTGGAACAGATGAAACAAGGACGTCTCAATAGAGGGGCTATTGGAGGACTATCAAGACCCTAGGTAGAAATGAAAAATTATTCTATAAATTTGTTGAGAATTTTCTATCACTAAGAGTTTTTCAAACAAGGTTTTCCGAAATTTTAGTACTTTATGTATTAAATAAAATGTGGTAGTATACTATTTCTATTTCAATAAGTTTTTCCACTTTTAAACTCATGTAGAAATGTGGATATGGATTTCTCTGCTAGGAATTTTTGAACGATTCTGAATTTTAATTAAGTTCACTTTCTCTAGATATTTTTATATAGTATTATAAAAAAAATCCGTAAATTTTTAAATAATCTAAATATTACTAATATCTCGGATAAAAATTAGGGATGTTACACTTCTAATAGTTAAGTGGTGAAGCATGCATAAGAAATTAGTAGGAACCTGGTTGACACAGTTTAGAGTTGTTGAGAGAGCAGGGCTTCATAACATATCAACTTTTTCTTGAGTTCTCGAAAACCTGCTTCGCAATAAGCATCCTAGATAAAATCTTGACCTTTCCTCGTTAGTTGAGTTAACCACAAAGCTAACTCAGAAAAACCTTCAATAAACCTGCGATAGTAACCAGCCAACCCAAGAAAACTTCGAATCTCAGTAGCAGACTTCAAAGTTTCACAATATAGCACACCATCAACCTTTGAAGGGTCAACAATAGTCCCTCCGCTAGAAACCACATGACCAAGGAAACTCACTTCCTTCAACCCAAACTCGTACTTAGACAATTTAGCATATAACATATCCTCTTGCAAAATCTTTAATCCTAACCTCAGATGATCTGCATGCTCTTCATATGTCTTCGAATATATCAGGATGTTATCGATGAACACAACCACAAACTTGTCTAAGTACTGATGAAAGATCTTGTTCATATAATCCATGAACACACTAAGAGCATTAGACACACCAAATGACATCACTAAATACTCATAATAACCATATCTTGTTCTAAAAGTCGTCTTCGAAATATCCTTAGCCTTTACACGAACCTGATGATACCCGAGTCTCAAATTAATCTTTCAGAAAACAGAAGCACCTACTAGCTGTTCTATCAAATCTTCAATCCTCGGAAGTGGATACTTGTTCTTAATATTTATTTTATTCAAGTGTCGGTAGTCGACACATAACCTCATACTACCATCTTTCTTCCAGAGTAACAACACTAGCGCACCCCACGGAAAAACACTAGGACAAATGAATTTCTTCTCAAGCAAATCTTCCAATTTCTTCTTCATCTGACTCAACTCTAATGTAAACATTTGATAAGGAGCCATCAACACCAAACTAGTACCTGGTACTAAGTCTATAGAAAACTTAACCTCGCGCTTTGGCGGCAAATCATTGATATCTCCAGGAAACATTAATGGGAAACAACAAACAACTGGCAGATCACAAACTACTCCTTTGTCTTTGGCTTCTAACGAGGCTAACATCACCAAAACTTATGCATCATCCTTTATGGACTCTCTCACTTGCTTGGAAGATATAAACATCAACTCCTCACCTCCATCAAACTCAGATTCACGCTATGGAGGTAATTCACAAATATCTTTAGGAAAAACATTAGGAATTACACACCACTGGCACATCAGTAGTCGTCACATTGCTCTTCAATTTCGAAAAAGCAACCCTTAATAATTTGTTCTCTCTCAAAGACATCCCAACTTGACCAGCAGATAGGAATCTCGAATCCACGACCTCTTCAGTTTTAGGAATAAAACAACTTCGACTTTTCCTGAACTCTTGCAATCAGTGGCTCGTTGAACCAACTATTCACACTTGTAGTAGCATAGAGAGGCAGGAGCTTTTCCCTCACTTGTTTCAATCCCGCTCCTAAGCGATTAGAAAAACAAGTAAGAACCAACAATGTTTCACACACATGTCACATACTAAGGAATAAACCTGGACAAACGGAACGACCTGCTCTGATACCAACTATGTAACACCCTATATTCCCCGCTCATAAATATATAATAAAATCAGAGTATTTACACAATTAAATTGGATGTCACACATTATCTTTTCAAAACATACATACCCTGCCACGCTTAATCAAATAAAAACAACAATCAACACCTTCACTTTGGGTGTCATCGCATGCTCACCTTCAGTTAGGGTATCATTGTAGCGTAATTTCTCATAATAGAGCATGAATTAATTAAATCATTTAACCTTCAAATGCACTTTATGAAATAATCAAACTCATAAATTAAATCTCCTCAAAACATACAAGTATCAAACATAAGAGTATACAACAACTCTCTAACGAAATATTAGACAAAAACTCACAAACGTTTTTTAGTGTTACATATCAGAACACGTAAACTAAACGCAGAAAGAAAAAGAAGAAACAACCTCATGCCATCCTCCACTTTCATCAGCTACTCAGTTACCTATTAATTGTACCTCGAAGAGGAGCACTGACCATAACAACAATAAGGGGATGAGAAATCACAATCAATAATAACAAGCATTATACTGCAAGGTAGGATAATAGCACAACATTCTCTATACAATTTCATACACGGTATAACTCATCACAATCTCACACCCAAACTCATTAAGCAATCACAGCTCAACAATTATGCATATAACTCATTATGCAATGTAACTCAACTATACAGCCTTAAGCATATCCATCTGGTACCAACTCAATATTAAGTTCTCTTTGGAAATCGGGTCCCAGTCTTTGGAAACCCATTAACCCCCTCTTTGGCCTTCAAACCCCCTCTTCTGAGCTTAGGACAAACCATTAGTCCCCTCTCTGAACTAGCAGGCATGTCTCTTGACATAACTCTTATGATGGATGACCATATCATCGTATCAATGTGTTAAGACCCCACTCTAATCTTAACATAACTACATTGACAACTCAAGTAATCCCCTCTCTGGATTACATCCCACCAAAATCATAAAATGCATATTGCCAATCAACGGTGCAACACAAGCATGCTAGTAATTCATCTCAACAAAATTATATTTCAAACAACATATCAATTTAATGAACTCATTGTGCAAACATAATGATCACAATAATTAATCATACAATGTTCCATAAACAACATCAAAACATAAATAACATACAACAACGTTGCTCCCCATTCGAACTACCACCACCACCACAATAATTATGCATATTCAAATACAAGCATCACATAACTCAATTATTCATACACCATATACAACCCAAATTTATGTATATAAAATATCATCTTTCGTTAATAACATAACGACACCAAATAGCATTATCAATTTAATTATAAAAATCTTATAATTTTTCTAAATCAGTTATTAACACTCAACAACCCAATATAATTATGCAACTAACTAATTTAAGTCACCCAAAACATGTCCAACAACAGTTAACATGAATCGCACGATAATATAACACATAAAACCCAACTTAGTGGCTAGAAACACAGCCGCCAACATTACACCTTAAGTAAAATAGTCTATTCACATTATTAAGTGCATATTCATCCTCTTAAGGCATCTGCATGAGATAGTATTACACGTTAGCTTACCAACATTTTGAGTCGCGTCCTAATCGGAGTCACAGATCTCAAGTTATGACACTTTTCATTAGGCATAACAGAAGTCATGACGGTTGACATACGCCACCCAACACTGATTTTTTTCCCATGGCCAGTTCGTCACTAAGTCCCAAAATTGGAGGTTAAATACCCATATTTATTTTTCTGCATTTTCCATCATAGAAGCCTTTTCGGACCTCCAATTTTGATTGTGTAAAAAGCCTCGATCTAAGAATTTGACATACAAAATTTATCCAATTATTAAAACAACAATTTAACACATAATTATCAATTTTCTAAAAAATATATTAACATCAATGTTTTAAACCTCGATAATGGTGGAAAATATTAACAATTTCAAAACAATAATCACATACCAAATTATACACAAAAATATACATCAATTTAGCAAAGGAACATCATAATATCATGGAAACTCAAAATTTCATGAACAACCCAATGCCCTATTGGAGGTTAAGGACCCATCTACCCTACCCCTTATTCATAAGCCCTATTGAAAGTTATTCTTCCCTCTTATCTTGTTCACCTACCAGGAATGGTTAGTTTTATTCTTGGTTCTCCTTTCATTCTATGATAGCTCTCCTCTTGCTTTTCTCTTTGCCCTAGCTCTTTCATTCTTCCAACTCACGTACTGTCAAAAACCCTCTAACTCTCTAACTTTCTTTTTATAATAACAAAACTCTTAAATTTTAGATTTACCTTTCTGTCCTCATTTATTCACAAAAACCTAACAATGTACTTCCACTTTTATTTCCTATATTTAATTACTTTATTCTTATTATTTTATCTCTAATAACAAAATAATTAAATTCACTAAAAAATTCTACTACTCATATTATTTCATTTAATAATTTAACATTATTATTTTAATTATTCTACCACATATACATTATCATCATACTACTATATTCTTCCCAACCATCTAACTATAACCCACACACATAAAGCAAATATTCAATTTAAATCAATATATTAAATCATATAACCATTCTAAATCACTCAAATACACATATTAACTTAATTAAATAATTAAACGAAAAAATCAGCGTGTTACATATCATCCGACCATGTTGCTTGCATCAATCTTCTTTTGGGAAGGTTCAACCAACACATTTTAATTTCCCTGTGGCATGCTTACACTGACATTGTTCGAAGTAGCAGCCATCATGGGACTTCGTCCTATAGGTGAAACTTTCACCCCTATGGTCATCATAAGAAAAAGACTGAAGAAGTTTCCGACCAAGAACACATAGATTTTCAGACTCTTTGGCTTTCTTTTATTTTCTTTTGTTCTAGATCTTTACAAATAGCCAAAAAAATATGTCCCTTTAGCAATCCAACTCCATGAAGGTAGAAATATCTCTCTTGGTAAGTTACTCTTAGCTAACTTATACCAATCAATAGGTAACGCTTCTTACAAACTGAAACACCTCCCCAAAACCAACAAAAAGTACCTTATTTTTTGCCCCTTGTGGAATAAACGATAAATAAACAAAGGGTATCACACATTACTCATAACATATATTATGAAATTCCCATGATTGGGTAACATGTTTACAATTCATAAATAAACATTGAAAACAAAGGCATAGTATTCTTTTAAATTGAAAACCCCATATTTGATGTCACTGTATCAGAATATTTATTTATACTTGATCCCTAAATGACTAACATGTGTCAGTTAAATAACATAACTAAGACTAAGATTACATAATACACCATCATCAGTGCATCGCCTCACAAAGCAACTATTCCTCAGTCTCATCCTGAGGGTATCCTGTACAGAGGTATATCATACAAACATAAAAACAAAGGGGTGAGAATACCTTTTACAAAGATAAACGGTATAAAATGGCAAGGTAGTGTCACACAAACATTCATAATCATCAACATAACATAATAGTTAACATGTCAATTCATAGATAATACAACACAAACATTCATATTCATCATCATATCATAACGATTAATAGACCAATTCATATAGTCACACATTGATGCACATGAATTGTATGCAATACACGATAACCTCTAGTCTCATGCATGTGGTAGCATCCTAGAACGCTAGACCAACACCCAACATCATCGAACCGAAGTCCATCTTCGTCGGACCAAAGTCTTAACATAACTCCGATATACATCATGCATGATCAATTAAATGCAAATACCCTCCATCCAAACCTCCTACTCCCATTACCAACTACCAATCATAACACTGGACCTAACCCCTACAACAATACACCGAAGTCTTATATCTTCGGACCGAAGTCCATCGACATCGAGCCGAAGTCCATCATCATCGGACTGAAGTCCTAACCTAAACAACATAACTCGTATACATATTATCAAGACATTGGACTAAAGTTCTAAACATATCCACATATTATTCCACACAAATATACCATCAAAATACTGGACCAATGTCCTAAAATATCCACATCACATTTCCTTCAAACGTATCATCAAACATTGGACTTGTTTGCTAAAACATTAATAACTCAATTCACATAGCATCTTATCATAACAACTCCAAAATCATGTTTCCTGCTAGTCATACCTCACTCTCTAATAGTTATTTAAAGTATCAAACGGAGTCGGAATCAAGAAAATTAATATGTTTCGGAAATCTTAGAGAGTCTATTTTAAGACTATGATTTTTATTTTAGGACTTCAAATCCTAATTGGTACAGTTTAATCAAACAATAGGAACTGGTACAGGCACCTGACAGAATGCTTCATCAGACTTGTAACTAGTATTTCTCCTACTCAACTTAGTGGAATGAGATGTTTATTAAGTCTAATATGTATTAAATTTATCTATTTTCTTATTATACAAGGTTTACTCTGAGAGGACATGTATTAAGTGAGTTATATCCAAATTACTAACAACATGTCAAATAGCTCTGCTACAGAGTTTTCAAAATATTAACTGAACTCGCAATTCAGTTTTCTAGCCTTTGCCACAATATAACTGATCTAGATCGAAGTCTATCTCGTGCTAAATATTGTCTAGTTTCTAACGATCTTAGTTTCATTCTTAAAAGATCTAGGTAACTAAAGTTATAGGAAAATAACTATCAGGGTACACTAAGTGCAAGTTGCAGAAATTAATCGACATATGGTAACAACATTACTTAAACATCTATTATCACAACTAATCATCCTATACCATTGATTCGACATCTAATTTCTTAAATTAAGGATAATTATATTCAATCTCAACACTAAACTCACGTCATGAACAAAATTACTACTTTCCACAAGGTTATTCATATAAACATTGTAAGAATATACCATATTCACAATATCATTCACATGTATAAACATCATGAGACATTACCATAATCACGATATCATCTATAGATTTAAACTTCATGAATTCATTACCCTTAGAAATATCTATGTCGTACATTTCTAGCGCAACTGGCGGCACCTCAAATGGACTTACGAAACTCAAGTTATGCGTGAAACAAGATGACTAACACTCTCTTGTGTTTTCTGCGATTTCTTCGGATTATTTCGACTTATATAAACTTATTCGACTTATTTCAACTTACTTCAACTTATTCGACTTATTTAAAATGATTTCAACTTATTCGACTTAATTCGACTTTTAACTCATATTCACATGTCTTTACTTATATACAACTAATTAGAGTACGTAATCCTTTTAAGCAAACTCATATACACTAAATCTACTCTATTTTCTCAATTAACATCAGTTTATAACTGCAAAGCAAAACAATCAAATTCTCATACAAGAAAAATCCTAATTCAGACTTTCATGATTAAAATCAACAATAATATGATCAAATTGAAAACATGGACATACTCAATTGATCATTCTCGTATCAGTATTAATAATATTACTAGATTAGGACCCGTGCGATGCGCGGGTGGTAAAGAAGCTCGTGCAGATAGTAAATAGAAGTTGTTGAAATAAAATAAAACTTTATTTATGGTAGATATTATTTATTATAAAAATTCTAATATAGATAATAAGATTAACATAAGAAAATAAAATAGTCTAATTTTAATTGAAGAGTAGTACATTTATAAATATGAAAATGCAAGGTGAGACATCAAAATAAATGTTAAAACATGAAAGAAGACTTCAAAATTAGAATCAATTTTTATGGTTTTTGGTTATTTTTTTCTTAAATGAGTCTTTGTTGTTCCTTTGTTTTGTTTTAATGTATTTTTGAGTCTTTAATTTGTATATGAGAAGTGACTCATCATCAGAGAATAATATCTGAAGTTCATAGTTGCTACTATTATTTTTTGAATTCCCTTCGATATGTGTTTCATCATATGATGATGTTATGATTAAGTATTCATATGTGGAATAAAAATAATAATTTATTTGTGAAAATGACGATCCTTTGAGTGAATAAAATATTTATAACGTTTAAATGTATAGTTACCTCTAAACGTCTTCACTGTTGTAGAGGTGATTGCAACAATAGTGGTTTTTTCTGGTCGAGTTATCATCAAATTTTCAAATTTAATAGCTATTTTTGTCCATAATGTGACCTGGATAATTTTATTCCTATGAATAAATTATTATTAGAATGTTAAGATTAATTTTAATTTAATATACTTAATTTATATATGAATAAACAAATATGCGTAGTTGAAACTTACTCTTGTAGCCTCAATTTGAGTCTGATAATTTTTATAGGTTTTCCTTGTACATAAACATGTTCCTTATGTCCAAGAGCATGAAGCACTCCAACTATGTCTGAAAAGAAACTTGAATATAGTTATAGAATATAATTTATATTATTGTAGGATATCTTGTGTATAACACCACCAGAGAGAATATTGTTGTCTCCAATTCTTTCTGAAATTGTTTCTATGTTAACAAATTCAAATTAATGACGTGAAATTGTAGATTTCGAGTCTTGAATATTTGTTATTGTAGTAGTTCGCAAAAACCATTTTTTAAGCCTTTGACTGATTTATATGTTTCATTTCCGGAACTTTTTTTTATGGTATACAAATTTCCCTCTGGTATCAATTCTATCCTCTAAATTGTGTTATAAGATATTTGGTTATTGTTGCGAGTAAAGAGATCCCTGAAGAAAAAAATATAGCAATAAAATATTGAAATCAATAATTTTATAAAGAAAAAGTAATAATGTTAAATATTTAGAATATAAAATTATATTTTGTTAACCATAAATAAAATATTTGAGATAAAGAGTTAATACATTCTCATCTAACAAAATCATTTCTACAAATGTTTGTTCTTCATTGTTTCGTAGATTTTAACGTTCCACAATTGAACAACTCTGACTCGAAGTAACCAGTCATCAAGATCGGTATTAAGATCTAAGATTAAATTTTCCATTACTGATTGTGTGATAATATAGATATACAATGAATATGATTGTTGTTATGGTGAGGTATTGAAAAATTTAACTGACGCTACGCCAAATAAGGGAAAAGAGGGCGCTTATTTTGGCCTATAACAGCGCTTTTAAGCGCCCTCTAAAGTGGCGCTGGCATAGGTAAAGACAGCGCTTTGTTTTCCTGGAGAAAGCGCTGTCTAAAGTGGCCACATTATAGTGCGCTTTCAGAAGAAAGCGCCCTCTGGAGTGGTCCATAAAGGGACACCTTAGAGGGCGCTTTTTGGAAAAAGCGCCCTCTAAAGTTGTCAACGTAAAGTGTTTAGAGGGCGCTTTCAGGAAAAAGCGCCCTCTAAAGTTGTCAATGTAAAGTGTTTAGAGGGCGCTTTCAGGAAAAAGCACCCTCTAAAGTTGTCAATGTAAAGTGTTTAGAGGGCGCTTTCTGGACAAAGCGCCCTCTAAAGTGTTAGTTATTTTAAAAAAATTTGTTTGAAAAACAGTGGATATTTAATTGGTAACCTGTTCGCATGCTGCAAAAGTGTAAAATTCATATTGATTTCATCCTTTAATCCAATGTTATACACCATTAATCCATTGATATATACAACATGAATCCATTTATATACAACATTAATCCTCCATATATACAACATTAATATATGATTCTTTGATCAACAATATACAACAACACCCAGTGACGAATTGAGATAACGAATCGAGATAATACACTATTAGTCTCGAAAGATCCATAGCAACCAACACCCAGTGACCACTGTATCCAAAAGCTGTCTAGTAGTTCTAACCAATACTAAACAAAATAACGCCCATCCACCCATGGTGGCAAACATGTTCTGTATATCCAAAAGCTGTCTAGTAGTTCTATCGCACATCCATACAAAATAAGGCTCAACCAAAAAAACAGATGGCAGCATAAGTAGTATATCCAAAAAAGGCATGGTGAATATCCTAACTCCCAAATCTATCCTCGAAGCTTGTACGACAAATCAAGATCAACAGTAAAACATTACTTCTTTGACGTTTTCCAAGATAGATGGCAGAGTCGACACAAAGTTGGTGGCACTCCTATTTCCACTTGCAGAACCAGAATCAGAATTTTCAACTTCACTTATGTAGTATCTAGCGCGGAAAGCTAGCAAGTGTGCATAATAGGCAGGAGGAACTGCATACAAGATAACATTTTTGTTAAACTAAAGTTTTGTATAGCCTAAAACAAAAACAAGCAAAGGGAATCGAGTAACAAACCTATTGAGACAGATCGAGTACACCTCGCATAACTGAATGGAAAAAAATAGTATCAGAAGACTTCTAAAATTAAATGAAAACAGTACAAGTTTAGAAAACATTAATTAAGATTAAAAAAGCAAATCATATCATTACGTGTAGCACAAGTTATTGGTCAAACTCTGTAGCTGGTCTGCAGTGAATTTATTTTCATCATACAGCACATGATAATGCGTTGGTCGACTAGTCCCCTGCAAAAAGAACACGTCCAAATGCAAATAACACAGAACTGTCAAAAGGCGATTGAGCAACAAATAGTAAACAATGGCATAAAGTTAAATGACATAGCTAATATTACCTGAATTCCTGCATGGCTGTTAAGGTAAAAATCAAATTCCCTAGGGTGACAAATGTTGGTGTCTACCACGGTTCCTTTGACAATTTAGAACAACAAAATCAGCAAAAAGTGATAAATTCAAATGATAATATATACCATCTGCGTTGAAAAATATATTGAAAAAATCTGGCATAATATTTCCACTTCTATCGGTCTCTTTGGGGTTGACAGGAAAGAGACGGGTGTGATGTCTCTTTTGGACCACTACAAAAGTAACTTTAGGTAGATACCCATCCTCTATTGAGACACAAGCCTGATGAAAAAAAATTAAAAATTAAACGCAGAGAATTTAGTGGTGTATTTTATGAACGACAAAGCAACAAGAAATCAACTTTGAGAAGTCCTAAATTCTGCCTACAATACAGGGCTGCAAAGTTGATGCAAAAAAAACATATAACAATATATGGTAAGTACCTGTATCTCCGACCATATTTTTTCTTTGCCAACCTTCAAGTCCGGACTTCTCCAATTATCACATGTAATCGGAATATGTTGTCGAACAAGGAAACCAATGTAACTTGCCAACATTGAACCGTTAGGCTCAATTAGTTGGTCTTCAGCACTCCAATGTACTTCAAATTTTACACCCTTGTCTCTTGCACGAATGATTGACTTCATAACAGTCAATCCTCGTTTGATTTCTTTTTCAACATTGTTACGTGATCCATTCGCGTCATGGGTATCGTCTTGGTTAGCCATTTTATCTGTAATATAGAAATGATTCAATAAGACCCAAGTAAGACAATGATTCAATACGTGAACACATTCATATACCTTCCATTTCTCTCATGTTACAACAATCTAAACTCTCTTTTTTTTATCATTATTGAATACAAACTCACACACACCTACTGCATGCAAAAGACCAATGCAAACTTATGGTGTTTGGAACATGAACAAACTTGCATCCATAATCATCAAACTTCCAAGCACAATCTCAAACACACTTCAAATGATATCATTTTTCAATCAGAAATAAAAAACTCAGTTTTCCCTAAACAACATTAATCAACATAATGCACAAAATGTAAAACTAAGTTTAGAAAATGCCCTAATCAAACACATGAAGAAAGTGAACGGTAAGGATGGAGAAGAGAAATACCTTCAAGGTGACGATAACGATGGAGAAGAAAGTGAACAGTGACGGTGGACGTAGATAACTCAGTGAACGTGAACGCAACAGCAGAAAAAGGCGACGGCGACGATGACGGTGAGGGAGGGAGAACGAACGGAGGACGAGAGTAATCACAGTAGAGAGTAATCGCAGTAGAGAGAAAACCCAGTTACAGATAAAGAGGGAAAATAAAGAGACATGCAGTATATGTTATAATTTTAATGTTTACTAAAGGGGACCTTAGAGGGCGCTTCTGAAAGCGCTCTCTAAGGCTTTCCAAAAGCGCCTTCTAAACTGGAAATGTACATGGACTTAGAGAGCGCTTTTTTAAAAGCGCCCTCTAAGGGTAACCTTAGAGGGCGTTTTCACTAAAGCGCCCTCTATTGTTGTCCCTCCATTTCCTCATTATTTTTTTTGGCTTCACTTTAGAGGGCGCTTTGTTACAAAAGCGCCCTCTAAAGGGGGCCTAAGAGGGCGCTTCTAAAAGCGCTCTCTAAGGCTTTCCAAAAGCGCCTTATAAACTGGAAATGTACATGGACATAGAGAGCGCTTTTTAAAAAGCGCCCTCTAAGGTTACCCTTAGAGGGCGCTTTCAATAAAGCGTCCTCTATTGGTGTCCCTCCATTTCCTCATTATTTTTTCGCTTCACTTTAGAGTGCGCTTTGTTACAAAAGCGCCCTCTAAAGTGCGCTGTCTATTCCAATAGTATGCTCCTTATTTTTTCTCTTCACTTTAGAGTGCGCTTTTGTAATAAAGCGCCCTCTAAGGGGCGCTGTCTATTCCAGTTTTTGGCGTAGTGTGATTGTTAGTTATATAGGACAACGTGTTCTTATGACTTTTCTTATGACTTCAACATACGTGTTTTTCTATGTTTATAGTTTTAAAATGGCTAAATAAATGCAGTTTTGATAATAATAATAATAAATGAATATTATATCTACCAGTCATCTTTCATGATTTAAAAAATTAGTTTAATTTATTTATTATCATTATTTATGTCTTATATTTGTAAAAAAACGGTATAAATATTTATAATAATAATATATGTTTTTAGTGAAGTATTTATAAAAGGAAAATATTTTATTTTTGTAACATTTTATAATGTTCGGTTAATTTTCAATTTTTAGCAAGATTATAAAATTTAAATATTTGTTATTTTTATTTTTAAATTTAATCGTGAACAACTTTAAATATAGTTTATTGTAAATATTTTATCAAGATTCGATTTTTTGGTTAGTGTTACAAATAAACATTATTTTTTTCATACACTAAATTAATTTTTGTCATTCAAATGAATTTTATTTTAATATTTTAATTAATGGGTAACAATGTTCATATAACTATAATATATGTTAAATGGTGATGGATAAATTTTAATAAAATTGATTATGAATATTTTTATAATAATATTTGTTTTTATTTATGTCTATATAAATGATAAAATATTAATCTTATTAATATTTGAGATAATTATTAATATATATATATATATAATATATATATATATATATATATATATATATATATATATATATATAATAATAATAATAAATTATACATATTCTCATGTCTTTGGATTTTAAAGGTGTAAAACTAATTCTCCTAATAATTAAAAATATGTATATTCGGTTGAATATAATTTAATTAGTCAATTATTACTTATATTTATTATTCATAATTTAATAAGAATATGAAGAATATTATTTTGATTATCCAATTAATATAAGTAAACAACCATACCAATCAATTTTAAACCGTATGAGTTATAATGAATCTTAAACTAGTACGCAAATTTATAATTATATTCACTAAAATGTGTGACTCAAGTTCATCCACATATCGATTTTCTTTCATGATCTAAAACATATATAATATATTTATTAGTATTTCATAAGTTTTATTTTTTTAAATGATATAAATTTTTATAATAATACTAATACACATCTTTATTAAAGTATTTATAAATAAAAATATTTTATTTGTGCAACTTTTCATTATGTGATATTAATATTTGGGATAAAATATTATATGTATTAATTTTTTTAATAATTAAGAATAAAATGATAGATTTATTATTCATACGCATTTTTAATTTTTTATAATAATGTTAATAGTACACAATTTAATTATTTATTATATTTATTATATAATTTTTATAACATTTTTTAATGATGAAATTAATTTTTATGACATTTATTTTTTCAATAATTTTTTTACAATCATTTATGACTTTTACGTGCTCATAAATAATATTTTATTTATCTTCTTTTTTATAAATAATGTAGTATATTGAAATGATAATATTAATGGTTAAAAGGAAATATAGTGTAATTATTTCATTATAATTTTAATTAAAGTTTGTATTATGTTTTTATTGGTAATGAATATTTCAAATTAGTTCACAAATGAAATTGATGATTTTTTATTGTTATGAAATAAATAGTTGTAAATTTAATGCGTTTTTATTTTTAGTAATAAAAATTAAAAATTAAATTAAATTACATACGGATAGTCAAAAGTATAATGTAATAGAATTCAATTAGTTTTTCAATTTTCGATAATAATGTTAATAATACAAAATTTAAATATTTATTATAATCATTATTGCATTTAATTAGGAATAGCTTGAAATATAATTTATTGTAAATATTTTATTAACATTGGTTTTTTTAATGATGACTTAATTTTTATGAAAATAGAAAATATAATTAATTATAAAGATGAATAAAATGATCTACAAAATGATCTTATTTATATTGGTAAGTTTCTATGTCATATTTTAAAAAAATTGATATAAATATTTTTAATATTGATAATAATATATAAGTAAACCATATATATTGATTGTTAATTATAAATTATAAAGCAGTAAGAATCTAATGAAAGGTTAATTGCCATAAGATTAATTATTAAATAGGTAAAATTAGATTGTCATAATAATAAATGAATATCATTTCTAAATCATAATACAATTGGAACCCAATTAATTCTTAATAATGATAAAATTGAAATAATCAATTATTTAATAGGTAAGTAATCACTTTTAAAGTGTATAAGTGTGAGTTATAAAAAACTTTAAACTATTATAAACTTTTATTATTATATTCACCAAAATGTATAATTCAATTCCATCCATTCATCTTCAATTTAGTTCCCAAATGAAATTGATAATTTTTTATTATCATTATGAAATAAATAGTTGTAAATTTGATGTGATTTTATTGTTTAGTAATGAAAATTAAAATTAATTATAGATGGATAGTCAAAAATATAATATAATAGTATTCAATTAGTTTTTCAATTTTCAGTAATAATGTTAATAATAAAAAATTCAAATATTATTTATTATATTCATATTGCATTTTGGGAACAATTTTAAATATAATTTATTGTAAATATTTTATCAACATTCAGTTTTTCTTAATAATGGCATTAAGCTTTATGACATTAATGTTTTGAATAAATTTTTACATTTATTTATGACGTTTTGTCTTAAGAATAATTGTCATTCTTCTATTATTAGTGACAAATAAACTTTATTTTTATAGAGAATAAAAAAAAGTTTTTTTTATTAAAGAATAAAATTAAAAATAATAAATATATATAATTATTATCAAGAATAAAATAATATACAAAAATGATATCTTCTATTTATTTTCATATTTATTGTTTTCTATGTTATATTTAAAAAAATTATATGAATATTTATGTATAAGTAAACGCTTTATTTTGGTAATTTTTTATTATCATCCTTGTGATGCTATTAATATTTGGGATAAAAATATTATATGTTATATATTTTTTTTAAATTGATTAAAATAAAATAGTATATTTATTATTCATAAAAAAAATAACATTGACAAAAAAATGTATAAGATTATAATTATAATATTGATAATACAAATTAAATAAATTATGATTCATCATAACAACTTAAAATCATGATTCATAAATTAGGTGTCAGGTAGTAAATTACACCATAGAAATATAGCCTACAAATATACAAATATAACAAATTTCAATTGACATTGTAAAATAATTTAGTAAGTTGAATGCTTAAACTTATATAAAAAATAATTGGATTTATATATCTGTAATTTTAAATTTGAGTTGGTTGTGTGTCATCTGTTGGTTGGTCGTCATCCGTCGTGAGAATGTCTAATTCACTTGGAATACACTAAAAAAAATAAAAAGAAAAGGAAAATTACTGATAACCAACTATTGGAGTTTACGGAAAGGGGAAATTAAACCGTAATCGGAGATATCAAAAATTATAATCAACTATTGGAGTTTACGCATACCAAATGCTGCAATCTTAATCCCAAATCGATTTGTCGAAAACTATAGGAAGAGGAGACTCGAACAGTAATTAACGAAATCCAAAATTGAATTCTGCAAACACAATAATCGAAAATCTATTTGTCAGTAATGGTAGGAAGGAAAAAATTGAATCAGTAATGTAGAAAGTAGAAAATTGAACTGTAATTGGAGAATTCCAAAATCTATGTGTCGTTAATGATAGGAAGAAGAAAATCGAATGATAGAAAGAAGAAAATCTAATGGGAGAACAGTCACCCTTCCAGAGATATTTGCAAGAGTAGGAAAAAGAATTTGTCATTTGTAACGTGATATTGGAGAATTAGGAAAGGTGAAAAGGGGGTTTTGGAAGACAAAGAGTCAAAAATTGGGTGTTGGCAAATAGTGGTGTTGGCAAATAGTAGTATTTTGATTGATGGATTAGTAGGAGGTATACACATAAGCTAATAAGATGATGTGGATTAATATATATAAATAGATTCTCATCATTTGCCTTAGGGTTTAAAAAAAACCCTATACTATGGGATAACCCCATAGGACATATCAGTACTGGGGTTCAAAGTCAACCCCACTACCTTACAGCCAATATACCTTTTTTGTAAAATAACCCCCCTTACCTTTGTTCTAGAGATTTTTTTCACTTTCTTGTACGGTCTCACAATGTCAGTTCTCCTATTCTTCTCCCTTTTCTCGTTCTTTTGTTTCCCCTTTTTCCCATTACCATATTCTCCCCTTTTTAACATTTTTCGCTTCTCTCTCCTCACCAGCTCTTTACTTTCTCTTCTAATAATAATAATAATAATAATAACAATAATAATAATAATAATAATAATAGAGATTAATTGAAATACACTTTCAGTGTAAAAGGGTTTTACACCCTCAGTTAATTATAGATGTTGGATATTAAAAGAAGTTTGATTTTTATTTTAAAAATCTATAAAGTAATACAAACGGATGATGGTGATGAACCGACGATGTAAAACTTTTTACACTGATAGGGTATAGTAATTAATCTCATAATAATATCACCAATAATAAAAAAAATAAAACTAATAATAATAATAATAACAATTTTACTACCAATATCATTATATAATTATTAACACCTATAAATTTCTATTAATTAAATAATAAAATATTAAAAATAATACCAACAATAATAATTATAAATTTTGGGGTATTACAACTCTCCCCCACTTATAGAATTTTCATCCTAGAAAATTTACTTGGAATGAACAACTTTGGAGAAGACTCCTTCAGCTAACTCTCTACATGAAACATTTATATATGGAATCTCATGCAATCTCACTATCTCACTTCCAGTATGTTATTTGTTACCTTGAACATACCATCCTCACACTTCTTGGTGTCAGCTCACACACCAAACTTAAGTCTTTAAACTATTCAATCAATTCCATCTCCTAAACTATCAGAGCTGACATATGAACTGACTTCCTACTCAAAGCATATGCTACCATATTAGTCGTACCAGGATGGTAACTCAACTCCGATCATAATTTTTTTTTAATTTCAAGTCATCTCCTTTGCCTCATATTGAACTCCTCCTAGTCATATAGATACTTTAAGCTCTTGTGATCGCTGAAGACTTCAAATCTCAACTCATATAAGTAGTGCCTCTAAACCTTAAGCACAAACACCATCGTCTCTAACTCCAATCATGGGTAGGGTAATTCCTTTCATGTTTCTTAAGATGTCTTGAAGTATATACTACAACTTGGACATTCTACATAAGTACATCACATATACATAATTCAGATGCATCAGAATACACTACAAAGGATTCACCTAGACTTGACAAAATTAAGACTGGCATCCTCATCAATATTTTCTTAAGATCTTAAAAACTTTCTTCGCATTATCCGTCCCACACAAAAGCTTGACCCTTCCAAGTCAACTGGTCAAAGGCATTTCAAATTTCAAAAACCCTTTGATAAATCTCCTATAATAACCGGCTAACCCAGAAAACTTATGATATTTGTCACTGACTTAGGTGTTTCCTATTGTAATACAATATCTATCTTAGACGGATCCATTATTATTCCACCCCTAGAAATTACATGTCCAAAAAAACTGACTTCTTTCAACCAAACTCACACTTTGGCAACTTACCATATAATATCTTATCCTTCAAAGTTTACAAATCTAATCTCAGATGTTCTACGTGTTCTTCTTCTGACTTAGAATATACTAAGACATCATCTATAAACACCATTACAACTGACCTAAATAGGGTCTGCAATTCCTGTTCATATACTCTATGAAAACTCATGGTACATTGGTCACACCGAAGGGCATAACCGAATGATCATAATGCCCGCAACGAGTCATGAATTCCATCTACATTGGAATATCCTCGGAATTCACCTGAATCTGGTGGTAACCGGACCTCAAATCAATCTTAATGAACACACACACTCCCACCAACTGATCCATAAGATCATCAATTCTAGAGAGAGGATATCAATTCTTAATAGTAACCGTTTTCAACTGTCGATAATCTACACACAATCTCATTGTTTCATCTTTCTTCTTAGACAACAACTTAGTCACACCCGACATTGATACGCTGGGTCTTACCGACTGTTTTTCTAAATGTTCATATAACTGTTTCTTAAGCTCACTCAACTCCACTTCATAAATTCTAAATGATGCCAGATATAGGTCTAGTATCGGGTACTAAATCTATAGAAAACTTAACTTCTCGCTCAGGTGATAAATTATAGATATCTTTCGGAAGTACTTCCAGAAAATTGCACACTATTGACATATCCTCAATTGAAGCTTTACTCTCTACATTCATGGAAGATTACAACATGTACACTTGAGTATCCTCTTTCAAAGATACCTCAGCTTGGTTGGCGGTCATGAATCTTGAATCCTTCCACTCCACCGGTTCCATAAACAAAACGGTGTTGTCCGTACATTTGGTGTAAACGTGGTTGGAAGATAACTAGTTCATCCCCAAAATAACATCTAGCTTGAATCAAATTGTCTGATATCAGGGCTTCAACACCACTAAGAGAAAATACTCTTCTATTGGCTCTTAGTTTTCTTGGGAAATCTGATAATTGTCTGGTTCCTGCTTCAGATTCTGACAAAACTTGGTTATGTGGCCTTGTTTTCCATAATTGAAACAAGTTGGAGCTCCATCCTTATACTCAAAAACCTAATGACCTATTTTTCCATGTTTTCCACATCTTAGAGGAGTCGAAGAACCTCCCCCACTATCCCTAACACTACAATTAATTTTGTTCCCATTACTAGCATTATTGCTTCTTCCACCTCCAGTTATAGACCGTCAATTATTGTAACTACTCTAATGTTCACTTAGATTCATATAGGGTTTACTACGGTTCTGACCAACAAATCTCTTGTCTTTCTTAGTACTTACATTCCTGTAGTGAGAGTGTAACACCCTTCTAAAATACCCCAAATATTTAGTAAAAACAACAAATATATATATCAGAGTAATAATGCACCAAGGGTGTCACACAACTACTTCACACCATAATAACTGTCATGCTCTTTATTTAATCAAAATAATATTTTCTTGCATAATTCGCAGCGGATAGAAATCAACCAATTATTCAAAACATATAACGTTTTACAGGTAAAAAGGTTCAACAACCAACAATAAACAATTAAAACATCCCGTCCCGATGTTACATCTATCAGAGCACGACCCACTACGTAGACTACACTAGACTCCAGGCACTAGCTCCTACTCAATCACTGCTCGTTACCTGAAAAATAGTTGTAAGGGTGAGTTCCTCAATTGATATAACAAACATTATAAATTATCATGTTATGTTAAGTATTTTAACTCATTAATCACCCAATATCAACACAACTCATATACATACTCAAGATCAATACCACTGATACACATACAACAAAACCAACATAATGCAACTCTAATGAGACTCAACTCGTCATGCATGTGGTACCATTCGGAGTAAAACTCCCAACTTAAAATCATTGCCATTTTATTGGGCATCAAGGCATAAGCCTTCAACTTTCAACTTAAAATTTGCCAATCCAGGCCAACGTGGTGTGAGCAAAGCTCCGACTTAATGCATATGAAATGTACATGGCATACACGACTCTACAACTCCGACAACATAATAATAATATCAACACAACAAGGTTTTCAACATAATCAACTTATAATCAACTTTGGCTCATCAAGCCTACAACTCAGTATTTTCAACAACTTTAACACAACTTATCAACATAATTGTATCAACACTTCCCAACATAAATCCAACAAAATTACTCATCACAACTAACTGTAATAAGCCAATCACCCATTAGGTTCACAACATTAAAATATCAATTTTTTTCTAATTTCCAACAGTGTTAACCGGTTAACGCCCTGGGTTAACCGGTTAACGCAGGACAAAAATACATTTTCTGGAAAAACGCACAGTGTTAACCGGTTAACGCCCTGGGTTAACCGGTTAACGCAGGCAAAACAACACATTTTCACAAAATATAACAGTGTTAACCGGTTAACGCCCTGGGTTAACCGTTAACGCAGGCAAAACAGCAGTCCCTGCGCTAACACAAGGCAGAATGCAGAGTTCTCCGCATTTTCCGCCATTGGAGGACTTCCGGACCTCCGATTCAACTTCCGTAAAAAGCTACATTATCGGAAAATCACGACACATACACTTATCGATTCAATTTCAGTTTTTCTACAACTTATTCATCAAAATTTTCTCAGCATTCTAAATCCCAATTAGGGTCAATTCAACGGCTATCACTACCCATGACATGTTAATCTATAATACCCATTAAACGACGATAAACACCCCCTTACCTGAGATAATCCGGCAATCTCTAAGCTTCAAGCTTTTCCGTTCTTCAACCTTTGCTCTCTAGCTCTTCCTCTTTGCCCTTTCTCCACTTTCCACTTTTCAGCCGCTTCTCTGTTTCACGTGAAAACTCTTTACCAAAAATGAAAACCCTTTTCTCTTATTCCAACTTATATATTTTCCACTAATTATTATTCCAAATAATAATAATAATAATAATAGTAATCCAATAATTCAATTTATTTAATTAAATTAATAAATATATTATTAACTTAATTTAAATAATTCTCTTATTTTATTCGGGGTGTTACAACTCTCCCCCACTAAAAGAGTTTTCGTCCTCGAAAACATACCTCAAGCAAATAACTCTGGATAAGACTCTTTCATCTGACTCTCCAGTTCCCAAGTCACATTGCCACCTGCTGGTCCTCCCCAAGCTACTTTCACTAAGGCAATCTCTTTACCCCGCAACTGCTTCAACTCTCGATCCTCAATCCTCATAGGCGATATTTCAACAGTCAGGTTATCTCTCACCTGTACATCATCTACTTGGATCACATGCGACGGATCATGAATGTACCTCCTCAACTGAGACACATGAAAAACCTCATGCAAATTCGCAAGTGACGGCGGTAAAGCGATACGATAGGCTACCTCTCCTATCCTCTCCAAAATCTGATAAGGACCAATAAATCGAGGTGTCAACTTCTTTGACTTCAAAGCTCGACCAACCCCAGTTATCGGAGTAACACGAAGAAACACGTGATCTCCCTCTCGGAACTCAAGTGATTTCCTCCTCTTATCATGATAACTCTTCTGACGACTCTGAGCAATTCTCATCTTCTCCTGAATCATCTTAATCTTTTCTGTAGTCTGTTGAACAATCTCCGGTCCAACCACAACACTCTCACCGGACTCATACCAACATAAAGGTGTCCGACATCTCCTACCATACAAAGCTTCAAACGGCGCCATACCAATGCTCGAATGAAAACTATTGTTGTAGGTAAACTCAATCAAAGGTAAATAACAATCCCAAGTACCTCCCTTTTCCAAAACACAAGCCCTCAAAAGATCCTCTAGTGACTGAATCGTCCGCTCAGTCTGACCATCAGTCTGCGGATGATATGCAGAACTCAATCTCAGCTTAGTTCCCAAAGCCCTCTGCAAACCTTCCCAGAACTTCGATGTAAATCTAGGATCTCTGTCCGAAACAATACTCGACGGAATACCATGCAAACTTACAATCTTCTCAATATACAACTCGGCTAATCTCTCTAACGGATAATCCATTCTGATCGGAATGAAATGAGCCGACTTTGTCAATCTGTCAACAATCACCCAAATAGCTTCAAAATTCTTAATGGTCCTCGGTAAACCAGAAACAAAATCCATACTGATACTATCCCACTTCCACTCTGGAATAGCCAACGGTTGCATTAGCCCAGACAGCTTCTGATGCTCAATCTTTGACTTCTGACAAGTCAAACAAGAATAAACAAAACTCGCAATTTCTCTTTTCATCCCCGGCCACCAAAATAACTTTTTCAAATCGTGATACATCTTCGTAGCTCCAGGATGAATACTCAGGCCACTACGATGTCCTTCTTCAAGAATACTCTTCTTAAGTTCGATAACATTCGGAATGCACACCCGACTACCAAATCTCACAACACCGTTCTCATCAACTCTGAATTCGCCACCTTGACCTTGATTCACTAGAGTCAACTTATCAACCAAAAGCACATCGGATTTCTGACCCTCTCTGATCTCATCCAGAATACCACTTGTTAACTTCAACATTCCCAATTTAACACTATTGTGAGTACTCTCACACACCAAACTCAAGTCTCTAAACTGCTCAATTAAATCCAATTCCTTAACCATTAGCATAGACATATGTAATGATTTCCGACTCAATGCATCAGCCACTACGTTTGCTTTACCCGGATGGTAATTCAAACCAAAGTCATAATCCTTCAGAAACTCTAACCATCTTCTCTGTCTCATATTCAGCTCTTTCTGATCAAACAAATACTTTAAACTTTTATGGTCACTGAAAACCTCAAATCTTGACCCGTACAAGTAATGCCTCCACAACTTCAGAACAAACACCACAGCCGCCAACTCTAAATCGTGCGTCGGGTAGTTCCTCTCATGAACCCTCAGCTGTCTTGAAGCATAAGCTATAACCTGCTTATTCTGCATCAACACGCCACCCAAACCCAACAATGAAGCATCACAGTAAACTTCAAATGGTTCCGACGAACTTGGTAATATCAGAATAGGAGCAGTAGTTAACCTTCTCTTTAACTCTTGGAAACCTCCTTCACATTTTGAGTCCCAAACAAACGCTTGCCCCTTCCTAGTCAACATCGTCAATGGTAACGCCAACTTAGAAAATCCCTCAATGAACTTCCTATAATAACCAGCCAAACCAAGGAAACTTCGAATCTCAGCAACAGACTTCGGAGCTTCCCACTTAGATACCGCTTCTATCTTAGAAGGATCAACAGCAACGCCACCTCTTGAAATCACATGACCAAGAAAACCCACCTCTCCTAACCAAAATTCACACTTGGACAATTTAGCAAATAACTTCTTTTCTCGTAGAACTCCCAAAACCACTCTCAAATGTTCAGCATGCTCTTCTTCAGATTTCGAATACACCAAAATATCATCAATAAACACCACAACAAACTTGTCTAGGTACGGATGGAAAATCCTATTCATATACTCCATAAATACTCCAGGAGCATTAGTCACACCAAAAGGCATTACAGAATACTCATAATGTCCATACCTTGTTCTGAAAGCAGTCTTCTGAATATCCTCGGTTTTCACACGGATCTGATGATACCCAGATCTCAAATCTATTTTGCTGAACACGCTTGCACCAACCAACTAATCCATCAAATCATCAATCCTCGGCAAAGGATACCGATTCTTGATCGTCACTTTATTCAGTTGCCTGTAGTCCACACACAACCTCATAGTACCTTCTTTCTTCTTAACCAATAGCACTGGAGCACCCCACGGTGACACACTCGGACGAATAAATTTCTTATCCAACAGATCTTCCAACTGACTCTTCAATTCAGTTAACTCAACATCAGACATACGGTACGGAGCCATCGATATCGGCCTAGTACCAGGTACCAAATCAATCGAGAACTCAACTTCACGCTCTGGCGGTAATTCATTCACCTCTTCCGGAAACACATCAGGAAAATCACACACCACGGCTAGATCGCCAATCACCAGTTTATCTTTAGCCTCCAAAGTCGCTAACAACATAAACAACTCTGCCCCATCAGCTACTTCCTCATTCACTTGCCTTGCTGATAGAAACAAACTCTTTCCCTCCTCAATCTCAGGAAAGACCACCGTCTTATCAAAACAGTTGATAGAAACTCGGTTAAACACCAACCAGTTCATACCCAGAATAACATCAATCTGCACTAGTGGAAGACACACTAGGTCCATCCCAAAGTCTCTACCAAAAATACTCAAAGGACAATTTAAACAAACCGAAGTAGTAGTCACTGAACCCTTCGCAGGAGTATCAATTACCATACTACCAAACATCTCAGATATCTCTAACTTAAGTTTCACAGCACAATCCAAAGATATAAAGGAATGAGTCGCACCTGTGTCAATAATAGCTACAAGAGGAAAGCCATTAATATAACACGTACCTCGGATAAGTCTGTCCTCACTGGAGGTTTGAGTTCCGGTCAATGCGAACACCTTCCCAGTTTGAGATTTCTTTGGCTTCTGACACTGACTTCCAATATGCCCTTCTTCGCCACAATTAAAACAAATCATTTCCTTGTGCTTGCAATCAGCTATTGCATGACCAGTCTTACCACAACGAAAACACCTCTTTACTTCAGCAGTGCATACATTACTCTTATGACCAGCCTGTCCACATTTGAAGCAAACTATACCAGCAGGAGCACCTCCCCTACTGGTCCTCTGAGCCGGAGCAGCTCCTTGTTTCCCTCTTCCCACTGGAGCATCATACGGCTTTCCACGGTTTTGATGTTGCTTGCCCCTGTGGTCACTGACAATCTTGTAATGAGCATTATTGTCTTCTTCGAATATCCTGCAGCTATCAACCAATTCAGTAAAAATGCGTATCTTCTGATACCCAACAGCCTTCTTAATTTCAGAGCGCAGTCCATTTTCAAACTTGATGCACTTTGAAAATTCAGCACCAGCACCAGTGTAATGAGGATAAAATTTGGACAGCTCCACAAATTTCGCAGCATAATCAGTGACAGACATGTTTCCTTGCTTCAGCTCAAGGAACTCAATTTCCTTCTTTCCACGGACATCTTCTGGATAATACTTTCTCATGAATTCCCTACGGAATACATCCCAAGTAATGACTTCACCTGCCACGGTCAACCTCTCGTGAGTCTCTAGCCACCAGTCATCAGCTTCGACTGCTAGCATGTGAGTACCATACCGAACCTTTGAGCTGGAGTGCAATCCATAACACGGAAGATTCTCTCGATCTCTTTCAACCATCCCAAGGCTGCATCTGGATCATGCTTCCCTTTAAACACCGGCGGATTCTCTCTTTGAAAAGTCGCCAAGCTACGTGATCCAGCATCTCCACCAGCATTTGGCAAGTTCTGCACAGCTTGTGCCATCGCTTGCATTGCGGCAGCCATTGCAGCGTCATTCCTTCCAGCCATTTCAACTTATCAATACAACACAACTTAAAAGTTAGATTAGTAACAATACACAATTGTTAGACAGTAACGACACGACAACTGGCCGGACAGACCGACCTGCTCTGATACCACTAATGTAACACCCTTCTAAAATACCCCAAATATTTAGTAAAAACAACAAATATATATATCAGAGTAATAATGCACCAAGGGTGTCACACAACTACTTCACACCATAATAACTGTCATGCTCTTTATTTAATCAAAATAATATTTTCTTGCATAATTCGCAGCGGATAGAAATCAACCAATTATTCAAAACATATAACGTTTTACAGGTAAAAAGGTTCAACAACCAACAATAAACAATTAAAACATCCCGTCCCGATGTTACATCTATCAGAGCACGACCCACTACGTAGACTACACTAGACTCCAGGCACTAGCTCCTACTCAATCACTGCTCGTTACCTGAAAAATAGTTGTAAGGGTGAGTTCCTCAATTGATATAACAAACATTATAAATTATCATGTTATGTTAAGTATTTTAACTCATTAATCACCCAATATCAACACAACTCATATACATACTCAAGATCAATACCACTGATACACATACAACAAACCAACATAATGCAACTCTAATGAGACTCAACTCGTCATGCATGTGGTACCATTCGGAGTAAAACTCCCAACTTAAAATCATTGCCATTTTATTGGGCATCAAGGCATAAGCCTTCAACTTTCAACTTAAAATTTGCCAATCCAGGCCAACGTGGTGTGAGCAAAGCTCCGACTTAATGCATATGAAATGTACATGGCATACACGACTCTACAACTCCGACAACATAAATAATATCAACACAACAAGGTTTTCAACATAATCAACTTATAATCAACTTTGGCTCATCAAGCCTACAACTCAGTATTTTCAACAACTTTAACACAACTTATCAACATAATTGTATCAACACTTCCCAACATAAATCCAACAAAATTACTCATCACAACTAACTGTAATAAGCCAATCACCCATTAGGTTCACAACATTAAAATATCAATTTTTTTCTAATTTCCAACAGTGTTAACCGGTTAACGCCCTGGGTTAACCGGTTAACGCAGGACAAAAATACATTTTCTGGAAAAACGCACAGTGTTAACCGGTTAACGCCCTGGGTTAACCGGTTAACGCAGGCAAAACAACACATTTTCACAAAATATAACAGTGTTAACCGGTTAACGCCCTGGGTTAACCGGTTAACGCAGGCAAAACAGCAGTCCCTGCGCTAACACAAGGCAGAATGCAGAGTTCTCCGCATTTTCCGCCATTGGAGGACTTCCGGACCTCCGATTCAACTTCCGTAAAAAGCTACATTATCGGAAAATCACGACACATACACTTATCGATTCAATTTCAGTTTTTCTACAACTTATTCATCAAAATTTTCTCAGCATTCTAAATCCCAATTAGGGTCAATTCAACGGCTATCACTACCCATGACATGTTAATCTATAATACCCATTAAACGACGATAAACACCCCCTTACCTGAGATAATCCGGCAATCTCTAAGCTTCAAGCTTTTCCGTTCTTCAACCTTTGCTCTCTAGCTCTTCCTCTTTGCCCTTTCTCCACTTTCCACTTTTCAGCCGCTTCTCTGTTTCACGTGAAAACTCTTTACCAAAAATGAAAACCCTTTTCTCTTATTCCAACTTATATATTTTCCACTAATTATTATTCCAAATAATAATAATAATAATAGTAATCCAATAATTCAATTTATTTAATTAAATTAATAAATATATTATTAACTTAATTTAAATAATTCTCTTATTTTATTCGGGGTGTTACAGAGAGGACCTTGCTCTTTTATCTTTATCATAAATCTTGCACTTGTTCACCAATACAAAAAAATTGATGGATCTCCTGATAGCCAATGAAGTACTTGATCTCGGGACGCAATTCACTCTCCAATTTTACACACTTGGAACCTTCAGCATCGGCCCCATTGTAATATGGACAAAACATGGATAATTCTTCAAACTTATCCGCATACTCAGTGACAATCATATTGCGTTGTTTCGGAAACCAAAATTTTCACCTTAAAACGTTTGAGTAGTATGAGCCCCACATTATCCATTGTCGCTAATGCTTTAGCTATCGCACGATCATTTCTACCAACAACCATTTAATATAGTAATAACCAGACATAAAACATAAGTTTATTGTTACTATAAGGTAAATAGTACTAAAGGAAATAATAATACTAATAATGTTAACACATATGTAGTACACAAGGGTATAGCAGACTCATTAACACACAAGGCCGGATGAACCAACATGCTCTGATACCAACTATGTGATACCCTAAACTCCAAAAAAAAATATTTATTTTAGTTTAATAAGAATCTAAATTTCAGAATAATTTATACAATAAATAATAAATAAACAAAGGGTATCATACATTACTCATAATATATATTGTCAAACTTCAATAGTTGGGCAACATGTTCGGAATTCATAAATAAACTTTGAAAACAAAGACATTGTATTCTTTTAAATTAAAAACCCCATCTCTGACGTCACTCTATCAGGACGTTTATTTAGACTCAATTCCTAGATGACTAACATGTGTCAGCTACACGATAAAACTAAGACTAAGACGACCTCCTCACCATCTTCAATGCATCGCCTCACGAAGCAACTATTCCTCAGTCTCATCCTGAGGGTATCCTGTATAGAGGAAAATCATATAAACATGAAAATAAAAAAAGGTGAGAATATATTTTACAAAGATAAACTATATAAAACAACAAGGTAGTATCACAAAACATTCACAATCAACATCACAATATAACGATTAGCACGCCAATTCATATAGTCACACATAGATGCACATGAATCTTATGCAATATATGATAACCTCTACTCTCATGCATGTGGTACCATCCTACAACACTGGACCAAATTCCTGCACTGTCGGACCAAACTTCATCATCATTAGACTGATGTCCATCATCGCCAAGCCGAAGTCATAACCTAACTCCAATATAAATGATGCATGATAAAAAAATGCAAAAAATCTCCATCTGAACTTCCTACTCCCATTATCAAGTATAAATCACAACACTGGACCGAAGCCCTATAACACTAGACCAAAGTTCTACATCGTTGGACTAAAGTCCACCATCATCGGACCAAAGTCCTAACCTAAACAATTAAATCATATGCATATTATCAAGATATTAGACCAAAGTCCTAAACATATCCACATATTATTTCACACAAATATATCATCAAAACATTGGTCCAATATCCTCAAATATCCATATCACATATCCTTCAAACATAGCATCAAACATTGGACTTGTGTCCTAAAACATTAACAACTAAATTCACATAGCATCTTATCAAAACAACCCCAAAATCACATTTCTTGCTAGTCATACCACACATTCGAATAATTATTTAAAATATCAAAAGGAGTCGAAATTAAGCAAATGAATATGTTTCGGAAATCTTAGAGAGTCTATTATAAGACTACGATATTTGTTTTAGGACTTAAGATCCCAATAGGTACAATTTAATCAAACAATAAGAACTGGTACAAGCACCAGGCATAATGTTTCATCAGACTTGTAACTAGTATTTCTCCTACTGAACTTAGTGGAATGGGATGCTTATTAAGTCTAATATGTAGAATTTTGTTTCTATTTTCTTATGATACAAGGTTTACTCTTAAAGGACTTATCTATAGTGAGTTGTGTCCAAATTACTAACAACATGCCAAATAGTTATGCCAGTAGGTAAGATTGTAGAAGTTTCTTGGTAGCTAGATATATAAATTGAGTTAATTCATAGTTTTTGTAGCCACAAGGGGCCTTAAAAATTCAAAATATAATCTTGGTTATGAGAGAGTGCTTAAAAAAGATCACCTGAATATTTGAACAACTAGTCAAAAAGAACTTACTTAAGCTAACACTTTGGCATTCATACAATAGTCGAGCCAAGGTAAAAAAAAACAATTTACCTATTGAGATATACTTCAACCAAAAGTTGAAATGGTACAACCAGAAAATAAGGAAAGGTATGTGTTATTTCTTTGATACGTCACTAGATTTTTCATTTTTGTTTTGGATTTAGTGAATATAACTCGAAGAAGCCAAAACCAGTTCAAAAGTGTTGGCGGGTAGAAAGTTAAGAGACAAAATTCCTTCCTATATGCTTAAGGCTTGTAATGGCAACTATGCTAAAAAGAGTAATGGTTATTATGCCATAAGGAAAATTAAAATTACTAGTAGAAGGATTTTAAATATAAAGAGCACTAAATAAACGAGTGAAAATTTTCGATTAGATTACTCTTATTGAGCATGATTATGCTATAAATACTTATATCTTTTCAAAAAAGAGGATTTTGTTTAATGAAATATGATATAATCATTCAGAGTAACCCCAAAATAAATGGGAAGTGTTTGCAATTGTATCTAACAAATCAGGGTTCAAATGACCTAAAAATATCAAAACTTGTGTAGTTCGTTTGAAAGAGAAGAATGAATCAAAGTGAAGATGATATTTAGAAATGAGTAAAAGACCTAAAATTTTAAACTCTTGAGATTTAAAACAATTGGAATCAGTACATGGAAACTCCATATTGCTTTACTTTCCTCTTCACCTTCAAGATCGGGAGCAAATTTAGTTTTTCCTCTTAATAGATTTGGGTAATTGGAAAGTTGTATATGAAGTAACAAAAGTAGAGACTCAAGAGGTAATTTCCAATGAGAAAGAAGAAAGATTTAAAGAAAAAACAAGAAAGCACAAAGACGAAAAATGTGAATGCAAAACTTTAGCAAAATAAAGAAAAATAGTTACAATTTTCACTTTTATATATAGCCCTGCAACCACGATTTGAATGTGAATAACATATTAAAGAAAAAGGAAAAACTTAAAAGTTGCATGACGAAGTGACAAATGTATTTAGTTAAAGAAGACTGTGGGTCATCATGGTGCTCCTGTCTACTAAGAGTAATAAGTGGCTGAAACAACGACTACATTTTAAGGAAGTTCGACGATTTATGATAGTATTTGAATTATTGGTAAAAAAATGTCAACGGTAAGTGTATGTTTTCTAGTTAATATTTTTGGGAACTCAATTTTAGTTGAAATTCAAATATTCCAAAGGCATCCTCGAAAGATATGAAATAGATCACGAAAGAAGAAACATGCTCGGAATGTTGGTCTAAACTACTTCAAAATATTATACAAACAAATACCAAATATTTAAGCTAGTTTAATCAAATCATAAATATGTGTTAGATCTCATATAAAAAATAGTTCATTTCTTAAGAATTATTGGCCACAAACATAATGATATAACATGCCAATATCATCGCATCAAAGGCTTAGTAAATTAACTATATAACTCAAATTCAATTGTTATATTTAATTTTAATAGTGTAACAAGAACCTTTATAAATATAATTATTTTATAGTGAATGGGAAATGGAGATTTTCACACTATTGACCTAATTATTTCTTCATCATAATATACCTCATCCTCCAAGTAAAACATTAAAAACCCTAACAAATCATATGTTGAACCTATCTTCAATATTTGCAAAATTCCGATAAGCCAGCTCCATACATCATGTTTTAAAGGAGATAGAATCTATTTCCTCAAGGCAAAAATTTCAACCTAGCAATAATAGAACATACTTCTACCCATGTTTGGATTCAAATTCATGAGCTCTCCCAGGATTATTGGAGGATAGAAATTATTTATGCAATAGCAAGTAGTGTTGGTATACCTATCTACATAGATTCTACTTCAAACAAGTTTCCTATTCATAGGGCGTTTTTCCAATTTGTTAGAGTCTTAGTAGACATTGACCTTGCTAAAGATCTTAGTTTTAAATTTCTAGTTGAAAGAGTTGGGTTTGCTTTTTTGTTGAAATAGAATATGAAATATTGCCTGAATTTTGCAACTCTTGTCATTGTATTGGGAACTCTTTAAGTAATTGTAAAAAAATAACTGGAATGGGTGAAAAGAAGAATAAACCTCATATCCCTAAACCAATTATAAATAAAACATATGTCCCTGTCAAGGATAAGCATAAACAAACTGGAACTAATGAATCTGTTCTAAATCAAAGCATGGATCCTATAGGGGACCCTATAGTTTTGACCAACCAGTAACGAAGTTGCTCAACAGGGTGGGGGAAATAGTGGTGTGGCTAAACAAAACTTTTGAGGTTCAGGATACTATAGGTCTTCATGTATCCAAACATTTCTCAGAGTGAGGAATTTAGCAACCAAGTACATGCTAAAGCCTTTAACTATGAGAAACAACTGACTGTCTATGATCAAAGAAAAAGTGAAAACAGTAGTGGTCACACAAGTTGAGAGGAATCAAATTTTTTTGATGCGACCCAAGTGAATGATGAAATTGAGGGTACTATTATATAAACTCAAAGATAAAACTCTATATTTTTGCACACTTGTTGGGAAAATCCCTATGATATTGATAATGTAGATGGCTATGATGAAAATCATGTAGATGATGAATATGTTGAACCCAACCTTTCCCAATTCCAAGTAGCCTTAAAAAATCCCAAAAGAAAAAGATAAGACAAAATTCTAATTCTAAGCCCACTTATATAACCAGATCTTAATCTGGAACTCAAAAACATACCTCATGAAGTGCGTCTTTTAGAATGCATGGGGTTTAGCCAATGCTCCCAAAAAATATCCCCTTAAAAACATTCTTAATACCCACAACTTCGAATTCTGTTTTCTAGCAGATCCCTAGATGAACTTGGAATTCTTCCCCCCTAACTTTTTGCTTGTCTCAAGTTTAAGTCCTGCTTTAAATTACTCTCTTTATGGACCTTGCATGACCAATGCAAGGATTTTATTTCCAATTCTCGGGCACTATAGCGGTACAAATTTTGAGATTAAGTTATTGATTAACTTAACTCATAAAGTAAGAGTCGCCACCACACTTTTATTATTTTCAAAAGAAAGGGTAAAACTACGAACAAAGCCCGAAGAAGTTTTAAAACAAAATTAATAAAACGAGATAATGGTTCAGGGTTAGTTATGCAAAGGGAAGGTATTAGCACCCTAAACATACATGGTACTCCAAGAGAACCTCTTCGAAAATATGTACATTTTAGTTTGAAAAGGGTGTTGTTTGCAAACGATTGGAGAGATGAGAAAAGAAATGTTTTTTTTATGATTTTTAGTGTTTGCCAAGACCTTTTGAAGTCTCATGCCTACTTACCAACAAAGTACAATGGAGGACCAAACATCGTAGTTCATGGTAAAAATAATAAAGGTGTTTGTTTTAATTAATTTTTTATGAAAAGAAATTTTGTCATTTTAAGGAAAATACTCAACTAGTCTACCATAAGTATGAGAACTTTGCATCATCATGAGAAGGGCTCCAACTTGGATAAGGATCAACAAATATGTCACTAGCTCTCTTATATGGAAAAGGATTATCATAAATACTATGGAGATAGCGTAGCGGTAAATTCATGATCATCAAGTTATGGATAAGCTAGACGTCAATTAAACCAGAGTCGTCACCGCACTTTTATTATTTCCAAGGGAAAAGGGGAAATTACGAACAAAACCCAAAAGATAAGAAGTTTTCAAATCAAAACTAATAAAATTCCAGAGATTACAGGTAAGGGGGTGGTTACAAAGAGGGAAGGTGTTAGCATCCAAAGTGTCCTAGGTACTCCTAGGGAGCCCTTTTTTGTGTGCATATGTGTTTTTGGATAAAATGATGTTTGCAATAAATAGAGTGGAGGGATGAGAAAATAATTCATTAATTATATTTTTGTGTTTGACAAGACCTTCGGACTTGTTCCTACGTACCAACATAAAATGAGGAATCAAAACCTCGTAGTTCGTGGTATAACTTTCAAAGTGAATGAGTTGCTTTTAATAAAATTTCAAGTTTAACAAAGGCACCAAAGGCCTAAAAAGGTTTGAATGAGTGTTAGTTCTTTTTGTCTTTTTGAAGTTTTAAGTCAAGTATAGTTAAGTCCATTTACAAGTTTGATTAAGAAAAATGAGTTTAAAAATGCAATGGCATAAGGCTAAAGTTTCTAATTTGCAATAGGTCTAAGTTTAGAAAAACACAAACAAAGAAGATTTTAAAAGGGGGAAGAGATTTGAAATTAAAGAAGTGGGGAGGAGATGAAGAGACTAATCCTAAGCAAAAATTTAAAAGTTAAGAGTTGAAAAGATTTGACCAATAGGATGCAATCCAATAGACAAGAATGTCATATAGAAACCCAAATTTCCCTTGGACTTTAGAATCAAACAATATCAATACACAAATAGTAAGATGAAGAGAAAGGCATCAAATAAAGATAGCCACATTCAAGCTTAGCAACTCCATGATCTTCTTCATAATTTCCCATGCATTAGATGAACTCAAGGAAAGGCACTAGGCACAGGTTCAAAGTAACAGCTCCTAAAGATCATATAGAAGATGAACTCAAATGGGATCACAATACTTGCTTCAGATGAAGTTTCAAATCATAAGCACTTGGTTTCATGAAAGTTGGCATTGGCCAAGTCCTTTTGCATAGGGAATGTTGCCTAATTATAAGTCCAAAGTCTCAGAGCAAACCAACAGTCCACACAAAATGTCTTTTAGGGTTTTTGTTATTATTATGTACATTAAAGTCAAAAGGCCACAAACACAAACAAGTATATACAAACTCAATATAAACACAAGATATGGCTCAAATGAGCAAATTGAAATGGCTTGAAATTAAACGTTAGTTGTTAGTTGATTAGAAGTTAGTATTGCTCTTGCTTTTGTTTTATTTAAGTCATTCTTTGGAGAACACTCAACACACTTGCCACAAGCATGAATCCTTGAACCAAGACATCTTCCAAAGAAAGGAAAAAAGGCCAAGTTTCCACACAATACCATGAAAGAGGGGAGACTTACAATCTCACATACTAGAATGATATGCCTTTTGTGTCACAAATTTAGCATTATGTTAAGCAATCGTAATTAGACTTATGTAGAAGTCACAACTATTTGAGGTCGGGCAATATAAATTTTTGTGTTAATGCATGTTAGAGACATGGTATTATGAACCATGCTCCTAAAACATACCACACCTAAAAAGAGTATGCAAAAAGGGTGGACCTAATCTCATCCACACTCATGTTGATTTTACAATCAACTAGCCTTAGGATATGGAGATATCATAGGTCCATGAAATGAATGAGAAGAGAATGAGATTGAGATGAAGAGGGAGGGGAAATGGAATCAATACAAATTGGTTAAAGGAGAACTTTTATCAAATTAAAATCATTCATTCATTTTGGGAGATGAAATGTACACTTGATCCATCCCCTAAATCCAATGATTTTAACTCAACAAAGTCAAATCAACCTTGACCAAGGCCCAACAACACAAGTCAATCTCAACAAGTCAATATTAGAAGCTTAACATAATTTATTTTGCATTTAAATAATTAAAATCAACTAAAATATGCATTAAATTAGATTATGGTTTATCAAATTCCTAAAACCTCATCAAAACACCAAAGAAATAGCCATGAGATATATCATATGTCAAACAAGGTCAAAGGACTTTGGAGAAAAAATTCATAATTTTTGGAAACTTAAAAGTATTTTTAAGCAATTAAAAATATTCACAAAAACAATTAAATCATGAAAATTATTAATAATGATCCAAAAAATAATTTTAATTCAGAAAATGAAAGAGGAATTTATTTAAAAAATTTTGGTGAAACTCTCATATTTTTTTATCAATATTAAAATTAATATGAATTAATTAAAATAAACCAAATAAAAGGAAAAACGTGGACGACTTGATCTCCCTCATTAATTGAGGTGGCAGATCAAGTGCCCGCTAGCACGCTTTCCACCATAGTCACGAGTCAATGCGTAACACAAATGGTAATCCAAACCAACACGCGTGATTAGATCAATTCAAATGGATCATGTGGCTCTGATGACTGCCAACTCACCCACTAGAGCCAAAGCTCCGGTCTCCTTCTCCGTTGAGCTTCACCGGACTGGTTAAGTCACAACCATCACCAAAATTAAAAATAAGGACATGAATTTAAAGTAAAATTGCCACTGAACTCAAATTTGGCCTTAATTTATCCTAACTCCAAGTATATTGAGAGATACAAGGAGTTGAAATTTGAGATGCACGATCTGAGTTGCTTCGATTTAACCTCAAAGCAACTCAATCTTGTTGCCTATATTGGTAGGACTTCAGACAACCAATGATCCAAGAAATTATGGAGAATTTAGTGAGAATCGAAGAGATGAAAATTTCTTGAAAATACCTTTAATGCAAGTCTGAATTCGATTGATCTTGCTCTTGCTTGTGCTTGATCTTGCTCAGGACACTTGGAGGAGTAGAATTGAATGATTAAAAGGTTCAGGATACTTGGAGATTTGAATCTCAAAACAGGGAGATTCAAACTCAATTTCCAATGGAAATTATCAAGATTATTCTCTGAAATGAAAGGGTTTGAAGGTTTGGAAGCAAAGCTGGCTCGCCGGGTCCTCAATTCTGATGCATAGGGCCTCTATTTATAGCCAAATGGTTTGATATTTGCACAAAACGCAGCGGAGTTTATTTATAGCCTCTTGTGCATCCGGAAGGAGAAGGGCGATCCAAAACGCACCGGAATTTCCTATAGTGATCCTTACGAATGGGCATGATCAGTGATAGAATCGTTACCTCTTGTGGCGATTGTAACCTTTGATGCAGATCTACGGAGCGATCACGAACGTTGAACGATGACAACGCCTCTACTCAGTCCACACGAACGAATTCCTTCAATCTCAGTGCTAGCTGCTACGAATGAAGACTTTGAGTGAGAGAGAAAGAGAGAAACAAAATTGCAACGACACTAATGCTTCTACACAAGGATTCTATTTATAGAACCACTTGTGTGGGCTGCAAGCTAAAAAAGCCCACTCAAGTGTATGTGGCCCATATCTTATAATATGCCAAAATCACTTAAGCGCGTGGTACCTTACCATATTTCGTATTCTACTTAAGTACACCGTACCTTACGATGTTCTACAATTCACTTAAGGGCACCGTACATTACGGTATTCCTTAGTTACTTTATCTCTCATCAATACGTCCTTTTGTGTGTGACCTTGTAGGTTTTCACGACATTGGTAATTATATTAAATCACGTATTTAACATGATAAACAGTGAGCGGTATCTAGCAACACATCACTGCTACCCAAGACACGAAAATGTCATGTGATCTGACAAATCCTTTTGTGATAATACTTATGTGTACAATTACCGTTCTGCCCTTATGTCTATTTTGAACATAAGGCATAGACCGTGTCATTCTTGTCCAGTTCAATATTGGGCCCATAGACATTTATCATGTTACGCAGGATGGGCAAATTCCATCTAGGCCACTCATATCCCTTAGCATGCTTCGTGGAGTACCCATCAACTGTCTTTATGGTCATCCAGTTATAGACAACATTTGATCAGCAATAAGGCACTCGATTCTACATCTAGGGTCCATAGTGGTTTCAGGTCGAAGGGTGGTATACACCATTATCACCATGAGAATAACTTATGACACTTTGCATAACATTCTATATAGTATTCTCATAGCGGGTCAATCTAGTATAAATATTACTCTTAATATTCATACCTATGTTTAAGACTTGATAACTCCTTATCCATGATCCATGAGATGTGATCATCAGTCTATATACATAATAGTCTTAATGCTTTGATGTTATCCCATTTCACAATAAAGCTCGACTACGGATACTTTAATAATAGTGTCCTTATGTTTAATGTGATCTCATGATTAAGTCACACTTGATACATTAAACAGACTATCTATTCTAGGGACTTTATTAAACAAACATAATAAAGAAAAAGCCTTTTATTATTAATAAATAATTCGATACAAGTACCAAAAGTATTGGCCTCTAGGGCTTACACCAACACATCCTTTAAAGAAGACATGGGTGCCCTAACTTTCTTGAATTCATCAGTAATGGACAGAGCTTGGAATGGTGTTCCAACTTCCTCCTCAGCATCAACGTACATGAAAGATGACAAATGGCTCACCAATAATGCCTTCTCTCCACCAACAACGACAAGCTTGTCGTTCTTTACAAATTTCAGCTTCTAGTGTAGAGTAGACGTCACAGCTCCAGCTTCATGAATCCATGGCCCTCCTAACAAGTAGCTATAGGTGGGGTGGATATCCATTACCTGGAAAGTGATTTGGAAATCACTCGAACATATCTTCACTGGAACGTTCACTTCTCCAATGATAATTTTACGAGAACCATCAAACGCTTTAACAACCATGCCATTGTACCTCATCGAGGTGCCTTGATAGGAGATTCTTGACAGAGTTAACTTTGGCAATGCATTCAGCGATGATCCTGTGTCAACCAACACATTGGACAAAGCGTCCTCTTTGCAATTCATTAAAATGTGCAGCGCTAAATTATGATTTCTGCCCTCCTCAGGAAGTTCTTCATCACAAAAACTCAAATTGTTACAAGAAGTGATGTTGACAACAATGTGTTAAATTGATCAATAGTAACATCGTGTTCCACGTAAGCATGTTCCAACACTTTCTGCAATGTTTCTCTGTGCGCTTCATAATTCATCAACAAATACATCACAAATATTTTTGACGGCGTCTGGAGAAGCTTCTCCACAACATTAAATTCACTTCTTTTAATCAATTGTAATACTTCATCATCATCGTTAGCCTTCAATTTGCCGGATTCACCAGACTGACACATTGGAGCACTAACCGGATTCATTGCAGGAATCTCTGCCTCTTTCCCACTGAAACGTCCTCTACAATGTTCGGAAAAACTAGACTGAACACACGACCGCTACGGATCACCTTTGCAATATCCTTAATATTTACCACTGAATATGCAATTGGTAGAGGAACCTCTTGACCATTTTCAATCATTGTGGCATTATACTGATATGGTACAGCTTTATCGGATGCATAGGGGACAGGGTCCGCTAACCGTATAGCTAACGGCGATACCGGTCTATTGACATTATTGTTGTTGCTGCTATCAAATTAAATGACTACCCGCTCATGGATCTTGAACATCGGCACAATGACATTCACGTCATCTCCCATATCCCTTGACTGTTGAATATGGATTACATTCTCACCCATTAACTTCTGGATATCCCTTTTGACAACCATACACCCACGGGGGTTCACACTACAAATGACACAACCATCATGATCATGTTCATAGACACTAATTAAACACAAAGTTATATGCATTTCCACCATAGATCTCCGGATACGTCGCACATCAAATACTCTGAAACTTCCTGGACAGCCGTCCACCATATTGACAGAAGCGTTACCATGATCATGCAACGAATTGGCTTTTACATTCGGTGCTCTGTCCTCGAAGGACACCATACCACTCTTCACAAGTTTCTAAACTTTATATTTCAGTGGATAGTAATTCCTTATATCATGACAAGGGGCTCCCTAGTGAAAAGCACAACGAAGATCAGGTTTGAACCACCATGGTAGTGGCTCAGGAATTTGCGGAGGATTTCTCGGCTGAATAAGATTCTTGAGTACCAAAGACGGGTACAACTCTGCATATGTCATAGGAATAGGGTCAAAGGAGACCTTCTTCCTCTCAAAATTTTGTTGATGATGATTGTTGTTGTAGTTGGTTCTTTGTTGCGGTTATTGCTGATGTTGTTGTTGCTGAATAGGAACTGATTGATTGGTTGAATTGTTGGAAAAAACTGGAATTACTGAAGAAACTTGGTACTGATATTGATGGGCTTGAGAAATTTTCCTCACATGAGGCCTCCTCTGCCTCCCAGCTAACACTGAATTAGTTTCTCCTTTTTTCTTCTTGTAGAAGCTACCACCACACTTCTTGCTGCTTGACGCTTCATCCTTGGACAAACGTCCTTCACGGACTCCCTCCTCTAGTCTCATCCCCATATTTACCATTTCGGTAAAATCATTGGGGGCACGTACAATTATATGTTCATAATAAAATTAACTTAGCGTCTTCATGAAAATTTTGGTCATCTATTTTTCTTCAAGAGGCGGATGATCTGAGCAGCTAATTCTCTCCATCTCTGAGCATATTCTTTAAATGTCTCCTTATCCTTCTAAAACATCAACCTCAACTGGTCTCTATCTTGCACCATATCAACGTTGTACTTATACTGCTTGACAAATGCCTCGCCTAAATCATTGAAATTACGGATGTTAGCACTATCCAAGCCCATATACCATCTGAGGGAAGTTCCAATTAAATTATCCTGGAAGTAATGAATCAGGCAGCTGATCATTATCAGTTTGAGTAGACATTTTCCTGGAATACATAACAAGATGGCTCAACAGACAGGTATTCCCTTTGTATTTTTCAAAGTCTGGGACCTTGAATTTCATCGGGATCTTAATGTTGGGAACCAAGCAGAGTTCAACATCACTCTTTCCAAACAAATCTTTCCCTCTCAGAGTCTTTAATTCTGTGCTCAGCTCAAGGAATTGATCTTTCATATCATCCATCTTTTCGTAGACATTTGGACCTTCCGACAGTTTAGAATGGTAGATAGTCTCATCAACACGCGATAGAGTATGAACGACGGGAGGAGGTACTCACATGACCGAGATAGATGTCGATAGAGAAACAAATGTGGGTGCATACCCCTCTGGCACGAAATTTGGTGGAATTCCCTAAGGGAATCCAGCATGCATAGTAGGAATGGGCTGGCTGGAAGCAGTCACAGTTACAGACGACGAATCAATCTCAGAAATGACAGTCCTTTGAGGAGGAGGAGTTACGGGAGACGGTGACGGCTGGTTCTGAGAAGCAGACACGGATTCCATTAGTGTCGTAAGTCTGGAGATCTCATCCTTCATCTCTCTATTCTCTTGCTCTAAATGCTTCATTCTCTTCAGTTGATTAGCACGAGCGTTATAGCGGTGAGTCAGCTTGGCTGATGCACAGAAGAAGAACTGATAAGACATCTGGCGGAAGAAACCTGTTATGCAAATGATGAATGAAATACAATGTTTTTGAATGTTTTTTAACTTCAATTACCATATGAAGTCTCATTTGCAAATATATATATTCAAATAATAATAAAAATAATAATTCAATTGACCATAAAATTGAAGGAGAATTGCGATCCAAAACGCAACGGAAATTAAAATTTTCTCCTTTAGAGATCCTTACGAATGGGCATGATCAGTGATAGAATATTTACCTCTTGTGACGGTTGAAACCTTTGGTGCAGATCTCTTGTGACGATCAAAATCTTTGATGCAGATCTACGGAGCGATCACGAACGTTGAACGATGACAACGTCTCTACTCAGTCCACACGAACGGATTCCTTCAAACTCAGTGCTAGCTGGTACGAATGACGGCTTTGAGTGAGTGAGAGAGAGAGAGAGAGAGAGAGAGAGAGAGAGAACGAAAATGCAAACGCAATGAATGCTTCTGCGCAAGGGTTCTATTTATAGAACCACTTGTATGGGCTTCAAGCTAAAAAGCCCACTTAAGTGTATTTGGCCCATATCTTATAATATGCCCAAAATCACTTAAGCCCATGGTACCTTACCATATTTCGTATTCTACTTAAGTACGCCTTACCTTACGATGTTCTACAATTCACTTAAGGGCACCGTACCTTACGGTGTTCCTTAGTTACTCTATCTCTCATCAATCCGTCCTTTGTGTGTGACCCTGTAGGTTTTCGCGACGTTGACAATTATATTAAATCACGCATTTAACATAATAAACAGTGAGCGGTATCTAGCAACACATCACTGCTACCCAAGACACGAAAATGTCATGTGATCTGACACATCCTTCCGTGATAATACTTATGTGCATAATTACCCTTTTGCTCTTATGTCTATATTGAACACAAGGCATAGACCGTGTCATCCTTGTCCAGTTCAATATTGGGTCCATAGACATTTATCCTATTATGCAGGATGGGCAAATTCCATCTAGGTCACTCATGTCCCTTAGCATGCTTCGTGGAGTACCCATCAATTGTCTTTATGGTTATCCAGTTACGGACAACGTTTGATCATCAACAAAGCACTCGACTCTACATCTAGGGTCCATAGTGGTTTCAGGTCGAAGGGTGGTATACACCATTATCAGCATGAGAATAACTTATGACACTTTGCATAACATTCTATATAGTATTCTCATAGCGGGTCAATCCAGTATAAATATTACTCTTAATATTCATACCTATGTTTAAGACATGATAACTCCTTATCCATGATCCATGAGATGTGATCATCAGTCTATATACATAATAATCTTAATGCTTTAATGTTATCCTACTTCACAATAAAGCTCGACTACGGATACTTTAAGAATAGTGTCCTTATGTTTAATGTGATCACATGATCAAGTCACACTTGATACATTAAACGGACTAGCTATTCTAGGGATTTTATTAAACAAACGTAATAAAGAAAAAGCCTTTTATTATTAATAAATAATTTGATACAAGTACCAAAAGTATTGGCCTCTAGGGCTTACACCAACAATCTCCCACTAGCACTAGAGCCAATCAGGCATACCCCTAATGCCCATAGATCTAGTATACCCATCATGCTTCTGCTGCGCAAAAGGCTTTGTCAGTGGGTCAGCAACATTGTCAAGTGTAGGTACTCTGCATATTTTCACATCTCCTCTATATATTATCTTTCTATGTGTTTGGATCGTTGGTGAGATCTGGACTCCTTAGCTTGTGCGATAGCACCATTGTTATCATAATAGAGACCAATGGGATCCACAATGCCAGGAATTATGCCAAGTTCACTAATGAACTTTTTTATCCAAACAACTTCCTTTGCTGCACTTGAGGCAACAATATACTCGACCTCGGTTGTAGAATTAGCAAGTGTATCTTGCTTTGAACTTTTCCAGCTCACAGCGCCACCGTTTAAGCAAAACACATAACCATTGGAATCATGCATATTAAAGCGTATCAACACTTTGTCTATGTATGTACTCTGACTTAGGCCAAGCAGTTTTGTGATCTATCTCTATAGATTCTGATTCCTAATATATAGGTTGCTTCACCTAGGTCCTTCATAGAAAGCATTTCCCCAACCAAGACTTTACTTGTTGTAGGGTAGGGATATCATTTCCAATGAGTAACATGTCATCTACATATACTACCAGGAAAACGAACATGCTCCCACTAACCTTTTTGTAGACACGAGGCTCATATTCGTTCTTGATCCATGAGTAACACATCACCTTGATCAGTTATGAGATATCCATATCTCTCAGGTAGGTGACGTATCTTGCCTGACCTACGTTGGTCTTGTTCTACTTGAGCAAGTTGCTCTTCCACAACTACTTGTGTCTCCTGGTCTAATTCCTCCATAGGTGTATCAATGCTTTGTGATTTTTGAATTTCTTCAAGCTCTACTTTCCTCCCACTGATTCCTTTGGAAATAAAATCCTTTTCTAGGAAAACTCCAGTTTGAGCGACAAACACTTTGCCCTCAGAAGGATTGTAGAAGTAATACCCTCTTGTTTCTTTAGGATACCCACAAATAAGCATTTGTCAGATTTGGGCTTAAGCTTAGTTGAAACTTGTCGTTTCACATAAACTTTGCAACCCCAAATCTTCATGTAAGACATATGTGGTTTCTTACCACTCCATATCTCATATGGTGTCTTCTCAACCTTTTTGGATGGAACACGGTTAAGTGTGTAAGCTGCTGTCAATAGTGCATGTCCCCAAAAGGAGTTTGGAAGATCGGCGTGACTCATCATGGATCGGACCATGTCCAACAGGGTTCGATTTCTTCTCTCAGATACACCATTCCATTTGGGGTGTTCCAGGAGGAGTAAGTTGGGATAGGATCCCACACTCTTTCAGATGGTCATCAAACTCTAGGCTTAAATACTCACCATCTCGATCTGATCGAAGAGTTTTAATATTCTTACCTAGTTGATTTTGTACTTCATTCTTGAATTCCTTGAACTTTTCAAAGGACTCTGATTTGTGTTTCATTAAATACACATAACCATATCTACTAAGATCATCAGTAAATGTGATGAAGTACTGAAAACCTCCTCTGGCTGGTATGTTCAGTGGTCCACATACATCAGTATGTATGAGGCCCAAAAGATCATCAGCTCTTTCACCTTTTCCTGTGAATGGAGACTCTGTCATCTTCCAAGTACTTTGGGCAATTTCTCTTCCAGTGGCCGGTCTTACCGCAATGGAAGCAGGTGTCTGCCTTTGCTATGCCTCCACTAGGCTTCAAAGCAGTAACAATGGGTATGGGTTTTGCAACTTCCTTGCCTTTCCCTTTATCACCCTGCTTGGTGGGCCTTTTGTTCTATCTCTTTCCATTTCCGATCATCAGAATGGACTTCCCTTTTGTCTTCAGATTCTTCTCAGCAGTTCTTAACATAGCTAGCAGTTCAGGAAGAGATTTGTCCATATCATTCATATTGAAATTTAGGATAAATTGACTGAATCCATCTGGAAACGATTGCAAGATCACATCAGTCGCAAGTTCCTTTCTGAGGGGAAAACCCAACCTTTCAGGGTTTTCCACATACCCAATCATCTTGAGCACATGGGGACTTACATGGGCTCCCTCAGCTAACTTTCTTTGAAAAAGGGCTTTTGAAACTTCAAACCTCTCATGCCTTGCTTGCTCTTGATAGAGCATCTTCAGGTGTTCGATCATATTGTAAGACCCCAATTTTGGCCCTAAGATCCCTCATGGCCCATATCATCTCATATCATAGCCTCAAGGATCATTGCATGCCTTTGCTTCCCTCCTAGTGGGTAGGTTGCCTTGTGTGTGTGGTTCTTGATCACCAAGCATGTTTTGCATTTGTATATTATTGCTTTTCATATGTTTATCATCCAAAAAGTACAAAAATATTGTCAGTCTAACCTTGTTGCTTGCAGTTGAAGCAATTATCAGCAATTAGGTCAAAGACAGTCAACAGTCAGTCAAAGCAATGGATGGTGGCCATTCTTGCAGAATTTGGGCACCATGATCAATAATCAAGAGTTCATACAACTTGGGACATCATTGGAAATCAAGGTCTCAAGGAATTAGGGTTTGGAATTCATCAGAAGTGGTTCAATCATGCAAAACCCTAGAAAAGTCAACAGAAAGTCAAACTTGGTCAACTGGCCATTTAATCAGTGATTTGATGGATGGAATTGATTTGAAGGAGTTCATTCATGTCTATATAAGCCTCATATGTCATGTCCAACCTCATCATGGAAGAATTTGAAGCCAGATCAAAAATTTCCAAAAATGGAAACTGGGCCTGTAATTTTAACTGCCAAAAATGGAAACTTCTTGATCCTCAACTTACATCATGATAAAAGCTTCAAATGAATTTTTTCCCAACATGAAAGTTGAAGATCTTGTTCTCCCATTTCTAAAAAGTCCAAGAACTCTCAATTCCCATGTGTGGTTGGCTAGTTATGATCGAATCGATTTCAGAAAATCTTGAACTTCAAAAGGCCATATCTCTCAAACCGTTTGGCCAATTTTGGTGGGGTTTTTTCCTACAAGTCACATTTGATCCCCTCTTTCCAAAAATATAAATTTCATGAGCCAAAACTTCACCAATCAAAATGGCATTTTTTGACCTTTTCTCATTTAAATGCAAGTTTGACCAAGAGTTGACTTTTTGATATAAACATTTTTTCAACATTTGGCCAATTGGGAAAGCTCAGAAACGTCATTTAGAATGTGTTTGCAAAGTCAAAATATGCAGTACATGAGGCCATTGCTTGGTTGCTTGAATTGTAAGAAAAGTACAATCTCACCATCCCAATCATGTTTGCACAATGCTTATGTCATAACAAATAACAATTTAGTACAACAAGTGTGAAAAGGGCTCCCTAGGAGTACCTAGGACGTAGTGGGTGCCTAACACCTTCCCATTGCGTAATTTACCCCTTACCCAGACTCTCTGATCTTTTTATTAGTTTTCTACGTGTAAAACTTCTTAGGCTTTTGTTCGCTTTTTAGCCAGTCCTTTGGATAAATAAAAGTGCGGTGGCGACTCGAAAATCATTGTATGCTTTGCTTATGGTTTAATCGATAAATCATATAGCGACGAATACACCGCTACAGAAAAGTGGCGACTCTGCTGGGGAAAATTCACCCGAATCCCTGGTGGTAGTGCCTACTTTTCACCCTTGTTGTGCTATATTATTATTCTTTATCTGACGTATTTTTGTACAATTTGGGATAACTGTATTGATTGTAATGTTTGAATTGCTTGATATACAATTGATGTTTGCTTTGGTGATCTGTGAGATGAGTTCTATACCCGAACTCGAGTGCACTCTAGGATAGGAGAATGGCATAGTCTTGTTGACTGGTGTGGAGTATTCCTTAGCCAGTTGACTTGCGAGTCCATTCACTTGGTGGAGGTCATGTTGGATTAATAATGTCACACAAGTTATTTGTGGTTAGGCATTATTCTTTCAATCATGTTCCGCAGAAGCCAAGGACCTTAGTTTACCAAACCCATCTTGGCCTATTTTTAGGACCGTAGTGCGGAGGTCGTTCAGATGTCAGTTCTGATACGATTGTCACGCGATACTACACTCATGAGAGTTTCTCTTGAGAATATTCTTGGAATACGAGTATTCGTTCCTCCGATAATATTCGAAAGATGGAACGATGATTATGGGAACCTCTGATAGAACATGTCTGGCAGGTTTAAACCCTAGTACACTCCCTTTGGGTGGTTCTTAACCGAGACTCCATGCTCGTGACTCTCAACAAACCCGTGATTCGTGGTTGAGTCGTTCAAACATTGTTAATATCAATGGATCCCGGATCAGGTGTAAAACCTAAAATCCACCAAAGCGGCTGGTTGATATTAAGAATGTCTGAACCGGTTCATGTACCGTTAATATCAATGGAACTTGGGTGTCGATAAGGTGAAAACCTAAATCCACCAAAATGGATGATTGATATTAGGGATACATAGAGCTTTCCCACGACCTTTGTTTGGTGTGCTTTGCTTGATCCTTGAGTGTGTTTGTTGCATTCATGCATTCACGCATTCATCCGCATTCATGTCATCACAAAAAAAAAGATTTTCAAGGAACTTAAAAAAGGGTTTATTTGCAAAATTTTCAGACATGGAAAGACCAAAGAGGCATACAAAGAAGTACAGCTTTAGACAGCCCGATGTAAAAGAGTTAAGGAATCTGACATCGTATGTACTAGATCCCTTGGGTTTCAAAGCTCGCTATGGGAAGCTTCTACCACTGCTCACCACTCAGGTTGACGAAGGGTTGATGAGTACTCTGGCTCAGTTCTACGATCCGTTGCATCACTGCTTCTTATTTCCGGACTTCCAGCTATTGCCAACCTTGGAGGAGTATTCTCGTCTCATTGGGATTCCAATTCTGGATCAAGTGCCGTTCAGTGGCTTAGAGGATATTCCATCTGCTCGAGAGATTGCTAGCTCGTTGCATATAGATGAAGAACTGATTAGAGCTAACCTGACTACCAAAGGCGGAATTCAGGGTTTTCCTTCCGAGTTCCTCATTGCCCAAGCTACCTTTTATGGGAAGGCCATGAGTGAGGATGCCTTTGAGGCTCTATTCGCGTCACTCATCTATGGATTGGTGCTATTTCCCAATTTCGACAAGTTCGTGGACATGAACGCCATTAGGATCTTCTCGGTTCTTAATCCAGTTCCGACTTTGTTGGGTGATACATATGTCTCCTTGCACCTGAGGAATATGAAGAATGGAGGAGTTATTGTCTGCTGTTTACCCCTGCTATACAAGTGGTTTATTTCGCACTTGCCGCAGACAGTTGCTTTTAAGGAGAACAAGGGATGTCTACGGTGGTCTCAGAGACTCATGTCTCTCACCAATGATGATATCACTTGGTATGATCGCGTGTACGATACCGTCCAGATCATCGACTATTGTGGTGAATTCCCTAATGTGCCCCTTCTTGATACATGTGGTGGGATCAGCTACAATCCTATACTTGCACGTCGCCAGCTTGGGTTCCCCCTAAAGGATAAACCTAATAGCATTCTGTTAGAAGGTGTGTTCTTTCAGGAGGGTAAAGATCCCCAAGGCCTGAAAGCCAGATTTGTCCGTGCATGGCGCAGTGTTCACAAGAAGAGTAGGAATGAGTTGGGCCCAAAGAACTGCATTGCTTTGGAGCCATACACCTCTTGGGTCAGACAAAGAGCTGCCACTTACTTGATGCCGTATGATCATCCGAGACCTACACCGTTGGATGTGGCTGGGCCTTCAACCCTCCCTACCCAACGTGTAGAGGAGTTGAGAGAAGAAGACCTTTCGCGTGCTTGGATCCGTGAGAGAGAGGAATTGCTGCAGCAGCTCAAGGAGAAGGACGCTATGATTGAATTCCTCGAGCACCGAGTGATCGATGATCCGAACGACGCTTGGACTTCTCTGCTTCCTCAGTCTTCCAAATTCTGGAAGAGGAGGTATGATCGACTTGCAAAGGAGAAAGCTGACATGGAAGCGGCCTATGAGAGAGAGATCAAGAAGTTGTGCACTTCTCGTCTTCCAGCATCCCGAGCTTTTAGGGATCCATAGGATGTCATTTACCTTTTCTCTTTGTAATTTAAAATGCTGTACTTTTTGTCTTGATGTATTGAATGAAATATTTTCCATGAGCAATTAAAATGTTTAAATATTCAAAATATTGCAAATAACACCCTAAGGGTTCCTTGAAAACAAAACATTTGCACAAGCATTTCATGCATCATTCTTGCATAAACAGGTACCCTTTGTTTCTGGTCTTCTTGTCATAACCTCTGTTCTTCATTTATTTTGAAGACAAGCTGATTCACCGGTATTATACACGAGTCAACTCTGCAAGAATCATGGAGCAGTTGGAACAAGAGAACAGAGAATTGAAGGAAGAGGTCGCCAGACTTGGCGCTTTGATGGAGCAACTCCTTGCCGCTCAGAATCAACCTGCTCCGACGCCTGCAACTCCTGCTCAGAGGACAGTCATTTCAGAGGTAGCTACTTCTACAGTGCCAGTCAGCACCCACGCGCCCAATGCCATGCCGCCCGGGTTTCCTTGGGGCATGCCCCCAGGTTTTATGCCAGATATTCCTGCGCCAACCTTCGCTCAAATGCCGGCGTCTAGCTCGGTCCCTATCGCCGCTCCTCCTGTCGTGCATACCATGCCAAGGGTAGACGACATCATCTATCACTCCGAGCCATCTGAGGGCGCAGACGTTCATGAAAAGATGGATGCCATGAACGATCAATTCCTGGAGCTGAGAAAGGAATTGAGGATTCTTCGAGGCAAAGACCTATTCGGCAAGTCTGCAGCCGAACTCTGCCTAGTTCTCGGTGTCAAGATACCGATCAAATTCAAGGTCCCGGACTTTGAAAAATATAAAGGGAACACCTGTCCGCTTGCTCACCTGGTCATGTACGCCAGGAAGATGTCAACACAGATTGATAATGATCAACTCCTGATTCATTATTTCCAAGACAGTCTATCTGGTGCCGCGCTCAGATGGTACATGAGCTTGGACAGCGCCAACATCAGATCTTTCAATGACCTTGGCGAAGCTTTCGTCAAGCAATATAAGTACAACGTCGATATGGCGCCTGACCGAGATCAACTCAGGTCCATGTCCCAGAAGGACAAGGAATCGTTCAAGGAGTACGCCCAGAGATGGCGAGAGCTGGCAGCTCAAATCACTCCACCGCTGGAAGAGAAGGAAATGACCAAGATCTTTCTGAAGACTCTTGGCTCATTTTATTATGAGCGGATGGTAGCAAGCGCTCCCTCTGATTTCACCGAGATGGTGAACATGGGGATGCGTCTCGAAGAAGGTGTCCGTGAAGGACGGTTGGCTAAGGATGATAGCTCTTCCTCTAAACGATATGGGGCATTTAAGAGGAAAGAAGGTGAAGCACATGCCGTTCAATCTCAGCCCAAACACAGAAGACCCTCTGCTCAGAGGAATCCTGCACGACATGTCAGTCATCAGCACCAGGTGGCTCACGTAGCACCTGTTTTCAAGGACAATACTCCTCAACATCAGCAATATCAACATCAACAGTATCAGCATCAGCAACAATACCAACAACCGCAGTACCAACAACAACAATCTCGTCCACAGCAACAGGCTTATCAGCCTCGTGGGAGTACGAGTAATCAGGCAAACATGGGTTACGAAAGGAAGAAGATCAGTTTTGATCCGATTCCTATGTCGTATGCGGAGTTATATCCCTCTCTAATAGAGCGGAAGTTGGTTTCTCCGAGAGATCCTCCGGCTATACCGGTCAACCCTCAGTGGTGGTATAAGCCTGACCTACACTGTGTCTATCATTCTGGTGCTCCGGGCCATGATATTGAGAATTGCTTCCAGCTGAAGACTAAGGTGCAAGACCTTATGAGAAGTGGAATCCTGAGTTTTGAGGACTCAAGCCCGAACGTCACCAAGAACCCATTGCCTGCGCATGGGAAATCTGTCAACATGATTCAAGAATGCCTTGGGAGGTACAAGGTCAAGTATGTCAGCCACATCAGGCAGTCGTTGGTTGATTTACATAAGATGCTGTGTCAGTACAGTTATTTGGAGCACAACCACGACAAGTGCCGCGTTTGTTCGGTTAATCGTCTGGGTTGCGATCAAGTACGCAGAGAACTTCAGAAGTTGTTGAATGAAGGTACCATTGAGATTCTGCAGAATCGCAATGTTGATGTTGTCGAACCTGAAGTGAACGTCATTTCACCAGTGTTCAAGCTGCCTGAACCAGTTGTTATTTGCTATAATAGCAACAAGCCAAAGGTTTCCCCTGCCTTGATCATCAAACCAGCCGGCCCTGTGCCGTATTCATCTGATAAAGCCGTACCTTTCCGGTACAATCCTGTTGCTGTCCAGGATGGGGTTGAGGTACCTCTACCGTCTACATCTGTAACCACTATTGCTGATGTTAGTGGGTTGACCCGCAGTGGTCGAGTATTCTCTGCGCCAGCAAAGGCTACCACTTCTGACACTGTTGTGCGCCCTGTAGGGAATGCTGTGAATGTTCAGAATCCGGCACTTGCTGTTGCCCAGCCTTTCCTCATCTGTACAAAAGACTCCTGTTTCTTCAGTTGGCCCAAGTGGCATTGTTGATGAAGAATCTGATGAGATGCTGAGGCTCATCAGAAAAAGCGAGTACAATATTGTAGACCAGCTTCTACACACGCCCTCCAAGATTTCTATTCTTTCTCTACTGCTGAATTCAGAACCCCATAGGGAATCTCTGCAGAAGGTCTTGGACCTGGCATATGTTGATCACGACGTCACCCTGGAACAATTTGATAGTATTGTTGCAAACATTACCGCTTGCAACACCTTGAGCTTTTGTGACGCTGATCTCCCTGAGGAGGGAAGAGACCACAACATGGCTTTACACATATCCATGAATTGCAAATCTGATGCAATGTCCAATGTGTTGGTGGACACTGGATCTTCTCTTAATGTATTGCCAAAATCCACCCTCTCTCGACTATCATATCAAGGTCCTCCTATGAGGCAGAGTGGGATTGTTGTGAAGGCGTTTGATGGGTCGCGCAAGACCGTGATTGGGGAAGTTGATCTCCCTATCAAGATAGGACCAAGTGATTTCCAAGTCACTTTCCAAGTAATGGATATCCACCCATCATACAGCTGTCTCTTAGGCAGACCATGGATTCACGAGGCTGGCGCCGTGACATCCACCCTACACCAGAAGCTGAAATTTGTGAAGAACAAGAAATTGGTTGTAGTAGGGGGAGAAAAGGCTCTCCTGGTTAGCCATCTGTCTTCTTTCTCGTACATTGACGCAGAGGATGAAGTTGGAACTCAGTTCCAAGCTTTATCTATTGATGAACCAATCGAGAAGAAGTCTCCTTCATTCACTTCCTACCGTGATGCTAAGCTGGCCATTGAACGTGGTGCAGTTGCTGGTTTGGGGAAGGTGATTGAACTTGAAGACAACAAATCTCGGGCTGGCATTGGCTATGGTTCTGGGGCATGCAATGGGCAAGGCCTGTTCAAGAGTGGAGGGTTCATTCACGCCAATCAACCTGAAGAAGAGGAAGCTGCTGCCATCATTGAAGAAGAAGATGCAGAAGACTTGAACAATTTTGTTATTCCTGGTGGTGTCTGCCACAATTGGGTCGCTGTAGATGTTCCTACAGTCATCCATAGATCAGAGTAAATTGTTCATTTTGTTTAAAACCTTCTCCCATGCCAAAAGGAGAAGTGATGACATTGTTGGCAGCATTTAATACAATGATGTTTTCATTCAATTAATGCATTGTTTAACATTTGTTTTTCCTTTGTTTTCACTTTTTGCTTTTCTGCATGAAATCAGTGATCACAAAAAACCATAAAAACAAAAAAAAGAGCAAACATTTTTCATCTGCATAATGGTTTGCTTGTTTAAATGCTGAAGTTTTTTCCTTAACCAAAATCATTATGCAGATTGATCCTAAAACCCATTGAACATAATGATCCAACGCCATCTCCCAATTTTGAATTCCCTGTATTTGAGGCAGAAGAAGATGACGTTGAGGGGGTTCCTGATGAGATTACCCGTCTCCTTGAGCACGAAGAGAAGATCATTCAGCCGCATCTCGAAGACTTGGAAACAGTCAACTTGGGGTCTGAGGATTGTGTTCGTCTGGTGAAGATCGGGGCACTTCTTGAAGAGTCTGTCAAGGAAGATTTGATCAGTTTGCTACGAGAATATTCAGATATCTTTGCTTGGTCCTATGAAGACATGCCGGGTTTAGATACAGATATTGTGCAACATTTCCTGCCTTTGAAGCCTGAGTGCGTGCCTGTGAAGCAGAAGCTCAGAAGAACTCATCCAGATATGGCAGTGAAGATCAAAGAGGAAGTTCAGAAGCAAATTGATGCGGGGTTTCTGGTGACTTCGACATATCCTCAATGGGTGGCCAATATTGTGCCTGTTCCTAAGAAGGACGGAAAAGTCCGTATGTGCGTTGATTACAGAGATTTGAATAAAGCTAGCCCAAAAGATGATTTTCCTCTACCACACATTGACATGTTGGTAGACAATACAGCTAAATTCAAAGTCTTTTCCTTTATGGACGGATTTTCTGGATATAATCAAATCAAGATGGCACCAGAGGATATGGAGAAGACAACATTCATCACACCTTGGGGAACATTCTGTTATCGAGTGATGCCCTTCGGTTTGAAGAACGCCGGAGCCACGTATCAACGAGCTATGACTACCTTGTTTCATGACATGATGCACAAGGAGATAGAAGTCTATGTTGATGATATGATCGCTAAGTCCCGAACGGAAGTTGAGCATGTTGAGCATTTGTTGAAGCTTTTTCAGCGTTTGAGAAAGTTCAAACTTCGCCTGAATCCGAACAAATGTACATTTGGAGTCCGTTCCGGCAAGTTGTTGGGTTTTGTGGTAAGCGAAAGAGGTATTGAGGTTGATCCTGCAAAGGTCAAAGCAATACAAGAGATGCCTGCACCCAAAACTGAGAAGCAAGTCCGAGGTTTTCTTGGCCGCTTGAACTACATTTCCAGATTTATATCCCACATGACTGCCACATGTGCGCCGATATTCAAGCTCCTCCGGAAAGATCAGTCGCATGATTGGACCGAGGATTGCCAGAAAGCTTTCGACAGTATCAAAGATTATCTGTCTGAACCTCCGATTTTGTCTCCGCCTGTGGAAGGAAGACCTCTGATCATGTATTTAACAGTTCTTGAAGACTCGATGGGTTGTGTACTCGGTCAACAAGACGAATCAGGGAAGAAGGAGTTTGCTATATACTACCTCAGTAAGAAGTTTACTGATTGTGAGTCTCGATACTCTACACTTGAGAAGACGTGCTGTGCTTTAGCTTGGGCTGCTAAGCGTTTGCGCCAGTACATGATAAATCATACAACTTGGTTGATATCCAGAATGGACCCAATTAAGTATATCTTCGAGAAGCCTGCTTTAACTGGGAGGATTGCCCGTTGGCAGATGTTGTTGTCTGAGTATGATATTGAGTATCGAGCTCAGAAAGCTATCAAAGGTAGTATCTTGGCTGACCATCTAGCGCACCAGCCGATTGAAGATCATCAGTCTGTTCAGTATGACTTCCCTGACGAGGAAATTCTGTATTTGAAGATGAAAGATTGCGATGAGCCTACACTTGATGAAGGTCCAGAACCTGGTTCCAGATGGACGATGGTGTTTGATGGCGCTGTTAATCAATATGGAAATGGAATTGGGGCAGTGATTATCACTCCTCAAGGTTCACACATTCCGTTTACAGCAAGGCTAACTTTCAAATGCACGAACAACATGGCGGAGTATGAAGCCTGTATAATGGGACTTGAAGAATGCATTGATTTGAGAATCAAGTATCTTGATGTCTATGGTGATTCGGCCCTAGTTATCAATCAGATCAAGGGTGAATGGGAGACGAACCAGCCAAGTCTCATTCCGTACAGAGATTACGCAAGGAGAATTTCAACATTCTTTACAGAAGTTGAATTTTATCACATTCCTCGAGAGGATAATCGGATGGCGGATGCTCTTGCAACGCTTGCTTCCATGATAGTGGTCAGACGGTGGAATGATGTCCCCAATATTACTGTGATGCGCTTGGACAGACCAGCTCACATATTTGCAATCGAAGAAGTGAAAGATGACAAGCCTTGGTATTTTGATATCAAAAATTTCCTCCAGAACCAGGTCTACCCGCCTGGGGCATCTGTGAAAGATAGGAAAACTTTGAGAAGGTTGTCAGGCAGTTTCTACCTCAGTGGTGAAGTGCTGTATAAGAGGAATTTCGATATGGTTTTGCTCAGATGCGTGGATAGACACGAAGCAAACCTATTGATGACTGAGGTCCATGAGGGTTCATTTGGTACTCATTCCAATGGACATGCCATGGCTAAGAAAATGTTGAGAGCGGGCTATTATTGGCTGACAATGGAGTCTGACTGTTGCAAGTATGTGAAGAAATGTCACAAGTGTCAAATTTATGCGGATAAGATTCATATTCCTCCGACACTCCTGAATGTGATTTCATCACCATGGCCTTTCTCTATGTGGGGAATCGACATGATCGGCATGATTGAGCCGAAAGCATCCAACGGGCATCGGTTTATTCTCGTAGCGATTGATTACTTCACCAAATGGGTTGAAGCCGCTTCATACGCGAATGTAACCAGACAGGTGGTTGTGAAGTTTATCAAGAACCAGCTGATTTGCCGTTATGGTGTGCCAGAGAGGATCATTACTGATAATGGATCCAATCTGAACAATAAGATGATGGATGAGTTGTGCGCTGAATTCAAGATTGCACACCATAACTCCTCTCCTTACAGACCTAAGATGAATGGGGCTGTTGAAGCTGCTAACAAGAATATCAAGAGGATCATCCAGAAGATGACTGTCACGTACAAAGATTGGCATGAGATGCTGCCATTTGCTTTGCATGGATACCGTACGTCTGTACGCACTTCAACAGGGGCAACCCCTTTTCTCTTGTTTATGGCATGGAAGCCGTTCTCCCAGTAGAGGTGGAGATCCCATCAATGCGAGTCTTGATGGAAGCCAAGTTGACTGATGCTGAATGGATTCAGAGTCGTTATGACCAGTTGAATTTGATCGAAGAGAAGCGATTAACTGCCATGTGTCATGGTCAGTTATATCAGCAGAGAATGAAGAAAGCATTCGATAAGAAGGTCAAGCCTCGTGTGTTCCGAGAAGGTGACCTCGTGCTCAAGAAAGTTTTGTCTTTCGCGCTCGATTCCAGGGGCAAGTGGACTCCAAACTACGAGGGTCCATATGTTGTTAAGAGAGCCTTTTCAGGCGGTGCTTTAATGCTTACAACAATGGATGGGGAGGATTTCACTCGTCCTGTGAATTCAGATGCAGTCAAGAGATACTTTGCCTAAAAAAAAAAAAAGTATATGCAAATGAAAAAAAAACAGAATAGCTCGCTAAGTTGAAAACCCGAAAGGGCGGCTTAGGCAAAAATAAGCGTCTCGGTGGAGAACCCGCAAGGGTAATCCAGGCAAAAATTAGAGACATGAAAAAAGAGAGAATATTTGCATCCCGCTAGATTGAGTACCTCACCCTGGGGCAATCTAGGCAAAAATTAGGGATTTGGCAAGTAACTGCATCCTGACAAGACTTTCTGGTTCATCAGTCGTCATTTCGTCAGAAGATTCTCGATTCGTCGTCAACCGAAGCTTCGGATACATCGAGATTCAAATTGGTAGAGAAAGGATCATTATGTTCAATGTAGCCCTCTTCCAATATATATCACTGATTTCAAATTTGTACAGATCTATGGAGTCTTGCCATTTGCAGACTACCATTCTATCAAATCAATTTGAGCTTTTTATCCAATTATTTGCACTCCTATTTGTTTCAATTCAACAAATGTTTTGCATGTTTTAAATTGATAAAATATCATTGTTTTAAACAAATCAAAATTTTTCAAAAAAAAATTGTTTTAAACAAAGTGAACATTCACAAGATTGAAAGGATACTCAAGAATATCTCAGTGCTCTCCCGAGGGTGGCATGATTTCCAACAGGTAGGACATTGGTTCATATTCCTGGTTTGGTGGTATCTTCTTTCTTCAGATCTTTGTTGGGTTGTTCCTCAAACAGAGTTGTTGTTGGGGTTGTTCCCCCAGTATAGTCGCAAGCAGAGTGTTGTTGAAGACTTCGTTTTCTCCAGCAGCAGTTTTCCCAGCATGGGTGTTTCCTTGTGAGTTTCGGCGGTTGATGGTTTGTCATCTTGGTGCCCCGTCACTTTCACCAGTGGGTCGTATGCCCCAGACTTTATTTGTCTCCTCGGCAGTCATGAGTAGAGCTGTTATTGATATCCCCATCGGATTCGCGAGCAGAGTTGTTATCACTCTTCCCATGCAGTTGCCAGCGGAGTTGTCTGTTTCCTCAGCACGATCGTTTTCTTTTGAAGACTCGGTAAGTCAGCGGTTTGATACCCGGTACTTTACCTTTCCCCGGCGAAGTCGTCTGCGGAATTGTTGCTATCTCTCCATCAGAGTTTGTTCTCTTCAGCAGAGCAGGATTTATTTTCCTATTCAGCGGTTGATTGGGTCGACATCCCAGTGTTTTCAACCATCTTTTTTCTCAGCATAGTCTGCAGAGTATTTGTTATGGCAATTTCGCCTGTTGAGTACTCCTTCAATCCCCGGTATGGTCGGATGATGGCTCTACCATCCAGAGAACGGATTAATTTCCTGACTGTTTGTGATCCCCAGTAGAGTGGCTTATATTGCAGAATCTACTTGTTGTGATCAGTTTGCTATGCATATTCTTTCCCAAGTAGAGTGGTTCGTTGCAGAATCTACTTGTTTGATCTGTCCTCCCTCAGTGGGTTGTTCCCCAAGAGAGTAGCCGACAGTTTTCCCCAGTAGAGTTGCTTATGCAGTTAGATTCTATTTGGATGATATCACTCTCCCTCAGTGGGTTGTTCCCCAGCGGAGTTATGTGGAGTTGCTTCTACAACAGTTCGTGCTTGTGCAATGCATCCTTTTGTTTCTCAGTTGACACTGAGATCCCCTGCAGATACTTTGGGACTTCTCTTGTTCCCCTACAGATTCGTCTTGGTGGCTGCTTTGCCCATTGTGACTTTCTGTACCCTGATTGGTTTGTTTCCTGATATCTCTGATCCTCTGCTTCTTCAGCAGTACCCGCAGATCTTTGCTTTACAGCATGAAGATCTCCGCAGATTGGCTCTCCAGCTGGTTGTTCCCCTGGAAGTATAATATCGGACGTTTTGATTCCTGAACCTGTTTGTGTTGGAGTTGTCTGTTTTGTCAGCATTCATCAAACATAAATCACGCATATTCATGCATATTCATAAACATTCAGATATTCATGTTGCATTTCTTGCCATGTATCTTTTGCTTGTCGTGTTCTCCTGCACGGGTGATATAGATCTCTTTATAGATCTCCCCAAGCAGATGTCGGGTGTTTAAAATCTCTCCATATAGAGTCAGCCCCATAAGCAGAAAATGTTGCCTTTCCTTCTGCAGTTCCCCACTGAGATATATCCTCGTGGATGACGGTTTCTTCTGTTTCCTCCCAACACATATATTGGGATGGATGTTCCTATTTGAGTTACATCCTCATTAGGACGTGTCTTGATTCAGTCTGTCTTTTCGGATTATTCCCGAATTGGCTATTCGTCAAATGTCTTGTGCTTCCCAGTGGGTTGTTCCCCAGCGGAGTAATTTTGGGCCGCTACCCTCATACCTGTGGTTATAAGTCCTACTTTTCCTGGCTTTCTTAACAGAATTTGTGGTTATACACCTTTTATTCTCCAGCCAGAGTTTTGGTTTTCTACCTAACAGTCGGTAGTTGTAAATCCTATTTTCCTGCTCTCCAGCAGTTTGTGGTTTGTTATCAACCCTATTTTGGTTTCCCGTGCGGATTTGTGATTTGTTCTATCCCCACGCGGAGTTGTTGGTCTTCTACCCCGTATTCGGTAGATGTAAACCCTAATTTTGTGGTCACCTCCACCCTTTTTGGCCCTCCGCCTACGAACCAGCAGTCGTAAGTCCTATCTTTGCGGTTTTTCTACTTACAAACCGGTAGTCATAAACCCTGTTTTCTCCACTTGCAGAGTTAACTTTAATGTTCATCTCAACCGATGACAATTTCCCTTGTGGTTATCTTCATCTAGTTCTTGATGTTGATTTTTCCTTTGCTTGGATAAGTTGCTCAGATCAGCACTTATATCCCTCGCAAGTCTTTTGTGGATAATTGCCGTATGCTAGCAATTTTATCCCCAGTGGGTCCTTTCACCTTGTGTCAGTGATTGTGTTCCCTGGATCGTTGGTTTTCACCAGTGAATCCTCAGCAGATCGCCTTTCATTTACCCTTTTGTCGGTAATGTCTGTTGCTCCTTTTGATTGGTCATCATTATATACCTATTCTGGTATCCTGATGCCTTTCTTTTCGGATTTCTATCCTATAAACAACCTATAACCCGGTTAAGGATAATCTTCCATGCGAGGTTATTATTCACGTTTTGACGGCTATGAATAATATGTCTCATGCGCTCTTTGGTCGGAATCCTTTGTTGATCTTCCCCAGTCGAGTAAGATTCGTTTTCCCGTTGTGGAATCGAATGTCCATCCTATAAACAAGTCTGCTGTTCTAGCTTTCTTCAGGGTGATGAGTGTCTTGGAACACAAACCAATTCACGATTTCGGATTTTATCCTATAAACAACCTACAACCCGGTTCAGGATAATCTTCCTTTGTGAGTATATTATCCACGTTCTGACGGTAATGGATATTATATCTCGTTCACCCTCGAGTCAATCTTTTGATTGTTTTCTCCACAGAGTCAGATTCGTATTCCTTGTGGAATCGAATGTCCATCCTATAAACAAGTCTGCTGTTCTAGCTTTCTTCAGGGTGATGAGTGTCTTGGAACACAAACCAATTCACGTCTTCGGATTTTATCCTATAAACAACCTACAACCCGGTTCAGGATAACTTTCCATGCGAGTACATTATCTACGTTTTGACGGCTATAGATAATATATCTCATGCACTCTCTTGTCGAACACTTTGTTTGTTTCCCCAACTGAGTAAGATTTGCATTCTTTACAGAATCAAATATCCATCCTATAAACAAGTTTGCTTTCGCTCTCTTCAAAATGATGAGTGTTTTGGAACACACACCAATTCACGTCTTTGGTCGGTCACCTGTTACATACCTACAACCCGGTATCCTTGGTGTTCCTTCCTGTTTTTTGTTACCCTTATACCGGTAACATCTCATTTCTTTGGTGCTTCCTCAGTGAAGTTTTCTTGTTGTTTCTCCCCAGGAGTCAGCTTGTGTCTCTCCATTGGATTTATTTTCCTTCAGAATTTTCTTTTCCCCAGTGTGAGTCCTTCACTCCCCCAGTGAGTTCTCCTGTCTGTTTTCTGTTCTTCTAATCAGAGTCGTGTCTTGTTCCCGCTGTGTCAGTTTTGTTTATTCCCAACTAGAGTCTTGTCAGAGTCTCTGTTCCTGGTGAGTGAACTACTCCGATGGATCGTCTTTTCTTCTGTGTGAATCATATTCCCCACAGAATTTGTGTCTTTCGCATACATACATTCGCATCATGAGGTCTCTTAGGGACCAAAATTTGTCTCATTACTGTTATTTAAGCCCATTCTACCGCGTCGAGATGAAGATTTCTAAACTTCACTTCTCCGGCTAGCATGACCTTAAATAGGGGCATCTGTAAGACCCCAATTTTGGCCCTAAGATCCCTCATGGCCCATATCATCTCATATCATAGCCTCAAGGATCATTGCATGCCTTTGCTTCCCTCCTAGTGGGTAGGTTGCCTTGTGTGTGTGGTTCTTGATCACCAAGCATGTTTTGCATTTGTATATTATTGCTTTTCATATGTTTATCATCCAAAAAGTACAAAAATATTGTCAGTCTAACCTTGTTGCTTGCAGTTGAAGCAATTATCAGCAATTAGGTCAAAGACAGTCAACAGTCAGTCAAAGCAATGGATGGTGGCCATTCTTGCAGAATTTGGGCACCATGATCAATAATCAAGAGTTCATACAACTTGGGACATCATTGGAAATCAAGGTCTCAAGGAATTAGGGTTTGGAATTCATCAGAAGTGGTTCAATCATGCAAAACCCTAGAAAAGTCAACAGAAAGTCAAACTTGGTCAACTGGCCATTTAATCAGTGATTTGATGGATGGAATTGATTTGAAGGAGTTCATTCATGTCTATATAAGCCTCATATGTCATGTCCAACCTCATCATGGAAGAATTTGAAGCCAGATCAAAAATTTCCAAAAATGGAAACTGGGCCTGTAATTTTAACTGCCAAAAATGGAAACTTCTTGATCCTCAACTTACATCATGATAAAAGCTTCAAATGAATTTTTGCCCAACATGAAAGTTGAAGATCTTGTTCTCCCATTTCTAAAAAGTCCAAGAACTCTCAATTCCCATGTGTGGTTGGCTAGTTATGATCGAATCGATTTCAGAAAATCTTGAACTTCAAAAGGCCATATCTCTCAAACCGTTTGGCCAATTTTGGTGGGGTTTTTTCCTACAAGTCACATTTGATCCCCTCTTTCCAAAAATATAAATTTCATGAGCCAAAACTTCACCAATCAAAATGGCATTTTTTGACCTTTTCTCATTTAAATGCAAGTTTGACCAAGAGTTGACTTTTTGATATAAACATTTTTTCAACATTTGGCCAATTGGGAAAGCTCAGAAACGTCATTTAGAATGTGTTTGCAAAGTCAAAATATGCAGTACATGAGGCCATTGCTTGGTTGCTTGAATTGTAAGAAAAGTACAATCTCACCATCCCAATCATGTTTGCACAATGCTTATGTCATAACAAATAACAATTTAGTACAACAAGTGTGAAAAGGGATCCCTAGGAGTACCTAGGACGTAGTGGGTGCCTAACACCTTCCCATTGCGTAATTTACCCCTTACCCAGACTCTCTGATCTTTTTATTAGTTTTCTACGTGTAAAACTTCTTAGGCTTTTGTTCGCTTTTTAGCCAGTCCTTTGGATAAATAAAAGTGCGGTGGCGACTCGAAAATCATTGTATGCTTTGCTTATGGTTTAATCGATAAATCATATAGCGACGAATACACCGCTACACATATCGAACGCTGCCATGTTCTCATGTTGCTTTTGCAATTCTGAGTTCATGGTAGCTAGCATGAGACAAGCAGTTTCGTTGGCATCATCGACATGCTTCTTATAAGCATCTCTTTCTGCCTTAGGTGCAGAACTAGGAGGTTCCTCTTCAGGAACAGGTTTCTCCAAGACATACAGCTTTTTATCATGTTTGAGGACAATCCTCAGATTTCGGTGTCAATCCAGAAAATTTATCCCATACAATTTTTCTTTGTCAAGGATTGATCGCAAAATGTTTGTTAGAGGTGTTTGTTGAGATTGATGAAAATATAAGTATCATTAACATATTTAATTAGGCCTTTAATTAAATATGCTCCCACTATTTTACTCAAAACAAATGACCCTCATCATTTGATTCGGAAAATCCCGTTGGAAGATTTTCTAGTGGGTCGAGATCCATATTTCACTTCGTTCTAAGTCCGCGTAGGCGGATTACACAAAACTAGGTTATTTAGGTAGGAACTCCTTCCAATTGTATCTCATACAACTCTCGAAAATTTCAGTTGGATGAATAACTCCTTATTCTAATCCATCATATGGATCATTCCCAACTCTTGCTTCTAAACATATAAAATATTTTTATAATTTAAGTATGACCCATTGTCTTAGCAGTTGGATATTACAATTATCCCATCGCACCTTACTAATATAGAACATGCACCTCACGTAGGCGAAACCTACATTATCCGATACTAGTCTTGATGAGTGCTAAAACTTGGAAAGCAAACATATATAATATTATTATAATTTGTTTAGTTAAGTTTGACCCGTTGTCTTAGCAGTTGGATATTACAATTATCCCATCGCACCTTACTAATATAGAGCATGCACCTCGCGTAGGCGAAACCTATATTATTCGATACTAGTCTTGATGAGTGCTAAAACTTGGAAAGCATAAACTTAATATTTAGTTTGAGGGAATTGCAATTGTTCTGATCTCACCGGCTTATTTATCATATTAATCGTCTCTCACATGCATCAACATATATTCACATGCATCAACATACATACACATACATCAACATACATAATGAAACAGTTATGGCCCCTAGCGCAATTGTTCTCCCAAGCCAATGAGAGAACCTAAGCTAACCTAATAACGATCTAAGCTTCTCCAAGCCAGATCTTCATGGTTGTCCTCCTTTGATATTGAAATCTTCTCTTTCTTCATAACATTGTCTTCTTCTCTTTCTTCATAACATTACATTACAGAACTCGTTTTACATACGAGGGATTGAGATGAGAAAAGAAGTTACATTAAGAGATTAAAAGGAGAGGCACGACACGCAGGTCATATTTAAAACCCAAAACAAAATAAAGGATAACTAAGGCCATAACTAATCAGAACAAGGCAATAATAATAAACACATTATTATTATTATTAATTTTAATTTCTTTAATTAATTAAAACCAAATTAAATTTCGGCGATCGATCACACTACGCAGAGTTAGCCGGGGGTCCGCTGACCGATCAGCGGACGGGGGTCAAGGGGGCAGCGCCCCTGTCCGAAATTTTTAATGAACAATTCATTTGAAATCGACGTCGTTTTGCATCAACACAACTCTTGTGCAGTCACAAAACAGAAACCCCGAGAATTCTGACTCTATGAATGTGACGACCGTCACCAAGCCCATGACGAACGTCACGCCCAGCTTGTTATGATTGTCACAGGACCATGACGAACATAACACGGCCAAAATAACTGAAACATCTAGAATTCTGGATCTGTGAATGTGACGACCGTCACAAAGCATGTGACGACCATCACGTCCAGATTGTTACGATCGTCACAAGTCCATGACGATCGTCACGCAGCCAAAAACCAGCGCTTTGAAACAGTCAACAGACGTGTTCCAACAAGCCCTCAATCCATAACTCTTTGACGGTACAAACCTTGCGTCGTCACTAACCCTAATGCACCAATTTCAGACCGTCAAACACACCTCGATTGTTGATTCAGTATGATTGATCAATAGGTCATTGCTTCACCATACTAATGTCGGATTCCGAAGCAAATGACAATTGATCGCTCAAAGGAAAACAACCATTTAGTGTTTGAATGAACGAAACAGAAATAGTATATCATATATATCGTACTTTGCATTAGGATTACTTATATCATATATAAGTTGATCGGTCTCAATTGCGTAACCTATGGACGATCGATGTATCGCTGCTTCACCATACTAATGTCGGTTCCGAAGCATAGTCAACATCAATCATCAAACTCGTACACTCATGATGCCAAATTTAATTACTCGTTCAATTAATTGGTTCATTCTGTCTTTTAATCATATTAATACAGAAAATAAACATCTATCCGATGCATGGTTTCGTACGTGGCTCTGATACCATTGAAGGAGAATTGCGATCCAAAACGCAGCGGAAATTAAAATTTTCTCCTTTAGAGATCCTTACGAATGGGCATGATCAGTGATAGAATATTTACCTCATGTGACGGTTGAAACCTTTGGTGCAGATCTCTTGTGACGATCAAAATCTTTGATGCAGATCTACGGAGCGATCACGAACGTTGAACGATGACAACGTCTCTACTCAGTCCACACGAACGGATTCCTTCAATCTCAGTGCTAGCTAGTACGAATGAAGGCTTTGAGTGAGTGAAAGAGAGAGAGAGAGAGAGAGAGAAAACAAAAATGCAAACGCAATGAATGCTTCTGCACAAGGGTTCTATTTATAGAACCACCTGTGTGGGCTTCAAGCTAAAAAGCCCACTTAAGTGTATTTGGCCCATATCTTATAATATGCCCAAAATCACTTAAGCCCATTGTAACACCCCAAAATTTGCCCTCCTCATTCATGCATTCATTTAGCATTTCATATTGCATTTCATCATGTCAATCAGAATTAGATCCGAAAAAAAAAATTACAAAAAAAATAAATAAATAAAAATAATAATAAAAAAATAAATAAAATATAATCAAAAAATTTGGACTTGGGTCTCTCTCATTTGAGCCCACAAAACCATGAAATTCAGTCTATAAATACCAAGGCTTCACTTGAGAAAAAGGAAGGGAAGCAAAATACTCTGAGGTTTCCTTGGAACAAAACCCTGAGGAAAAAGATAGTGAGAGAAGAGCTAACAGAGTTCAGAGCAGCCTCCAAACCCTGAAGGGAACTCAACTGCACAGAATCACCTTTGCCTCACGGGTGCAACTCAATTTCAATCAAGCTCTCCAATCAGGTTTGCCCTATATCCATCATCTTTATGCCTTTAATTTGAATGTTCTAAATGTATGAGGTATTATGGGTGAATTTGATACCCTTTTGATGCATGTGTTTGACAAGAGGTTTAGGCCTCCTACCCTTGGTTGCTTTTTGTGAGCTTTTGGTGAATTGAAAGAGCATGATTCATGTGGTTACATTTTGATTTGGGGGCAACTCTTGGTTACCCTATCTTGTTTCACTAACCCTTTTGTTGAGTTTTTGTGAAGGCACATGACCTTTGCAGGGATAACTTGCGTGGTTTCCCACTTTATTTGTGGGATAACCCCTAGAGGTTCATTCCGATTACCTGTACTGACTCACCTTTCTTTGATGGCATTAGCTTGGGAGATCCCTGGGTTTCTTACTCCTTTAATTGCTGTTACTTCGGATCTTTATCCGTGTGGTACTTTTACCTCTTTTCCGCATTTTATCGCTTTCTTAGCTAGAAGACCTCGATAGGAGGCATTTGTTTTCTTTTGTTTATTTACTTCTGAGCCCCTTGTTGGCATATTTACTTTATACATGTTTGTTTTGTATGTGTTCGTATCCCTGCAGGTAGCGCGGTTCCTTCGTCAAGGACTGCCTTTTTGCCCTTTTGCATGAGTAACCCTCAAACCCTAAAACCCAAAGCAACACGTTAACTCCTTCTACTAAAGGCGAGTAAGTCTCCAAAGGTCGAGCATCCGGTAGATTGCGTAGTGACGTCGTTCGTCCAAAACCCAATCCATAACCCCATAGTCAGCCGAACTACGGCTTGCTCTGATTCTCATTCCAGATGAGATACGTAGGCATAAGACGCGACGTCTTAGCGAGCACACATCCCCCCAACCCATAGGTCAGCCGAGCTACGAAGACTCTGATTCTCATATTCAGATGAGATACGTATGCAGTGGATGCGACATCCGTGCGAGTCATTTTCATTTAACCCTTTTTTTTTGGTAAACAGCACAAGATAAACTCACACCCTTTAGACAAGAACTACAAAAGTGGATCCCGTAGAGTACTACGGATGCGTAGGGGTGCTAATACCTTCCCTTCGCATAACCGACTCCCGAACCCAAGATTTGGTTGCGAGACCCCGTCTTGTCCTTTCCTTTTTCAGGTTTACTTCGAGCGTTTCCTTTCCCTCCTTTGGGATGAATAACGCACGGTGGCGACTCTTCTGTCTTTTTCTTTCGCCGGTTGTTTTTCTTGCGCACTGTATTTTTCAGGTTGCGACAGCTGGCGACTCTGCTGGGGACTAAGAAGTTGACCTCTTGCTGGTCCATCTTCCCTAAGCGAGTCCCTCCTAGCTTGTGTGATTTCTTGTTTATTGGGTGTTCATGCTTTTGTACATTTATTTGCTTACCTGCTTGCATGCATCTGTTGTATCTATTGGATCTGTTTGTTTGTTTGTTGGGATGGGATGTTCTATGAGAGATAAGCCCATTACCCAGGCTTGAGTGTACACACAGGTTTTAGAGTGGATGATCATGAGGCTTGCGTGGCATGTTGCTACGTTAAGTCGTTCGTGAAGAACCACACCCAGACGAGATTTCTTTTGGATATATTATGTCCTACGGATGTTCCGTAACGACATGGTGTTCCTTTAGAAATCGTCGACTCTGGTGACCATTTCCCGAGAACTTAGTCGAGGCCTCTCCTCCGAGACGTGATTATGTTAGCTCTGGTGGGCGCATTCTCGCTGATCAATCCAAGGACCCCGAGACTGGGAACTTGCTTTAGGATGTCCTGTTGAGGGGAGTCAGTGGAGGTCTTTTATCCCGTAATAATGCCAAACCTTCAGTGGTAAACGTATTATTCGCGACTGAAGGGCTGAAGCTGACGAACTTCTGTTCTTAGAACCTACCAGTGAGGGGTGGGCTAAATTCAGGAAACCTTAACCTCCAACCAACCCGGTTTTCTGGAGCAGAGTTTTGGTCTTGTATTATATTCCTCAGTGAATTTCTCTCCAGGAAGTGCAACCTGACAGATGTTCAAGCGGATCCACCAATTCTGATTGACATGCCTTTACATTGCATAACATCATCTGTATATTTGCATCCAACATCTCATGCTTATTCATTTGCAGGGTATTCCCTTTCAAAACGGGGGTGCCTTAAAACTGAACAAGCAGTGCATCACATACCATGCATATTAACCCTTGTCTGTTTTGCAGGTGTCACCGCAGTGTCTAATGTTTGTTCCCTGTATCAGGCAGTTATTGGTCCCAAGCGAGTTCACAGATACCCGACAAAGGAAAACCGTCCACGACTAGCGATGGACCAAGTACAGAAAGAGCTGGCTGATATGCGTGAAAGGATGGATCAGTTCATGACATTGATGACTGGTATGGCAGCAGGTCAAGAAAAGCTGGGGGAATTGGTTGGGCAACCGAGGCCTGAGGTGGAGATACTAAATGCTGAGGGAAACCCTGGTAACCCTGGGAACGCTGATAACCCTGTGAACACTGGTAACGCGGGTAACGCAAATGCTGATGGAAACCCGGGTAATGTTGGCAATACAGGGAATGTTGGAAATGGTATTGGCGGAAGGTACAATGTGAATCAAGGAATTAGGATTAACGGGCACCCCGTTACTGAAGATTATCAGTATGATCAATTTTCTTTGCACGACGAGGCCCTCGAGACCACTCGCCGTATGGATGAGCTTGCTGAGAAGCTCAAATCTTTGGAGTCTCAAAATTCCTTAGGCTTTGATGTCACAAATCTTGGTCTGGTTCAGGGAGTAAGGATTCCTCACAAGTTCAAACCCCCTACTTTTGAGAAATACAACGGGGCTTCTTGCCCACGCACTCATCTCCAATCTTATTTGGGAAGGTTGGGAGCTCACACGGAAGATGAAAAGCTGTGGATGTACTATTTTGAAGACAGTCTAACTGGAGCTTCTCGTGAATGGTATTCTCATTTGTCTCGTACTACCATCAAGAGCTGGAAAGACTTGGCAGAGGCTTTTGTCAAGCAATATCAATACAACTTGGACATGGCTCCAAATCGGACCTTGTTGCAAGGTATGTCCCAGACTGCCAAGGAGACCTTTAGAGAATATGCTCAGCGTTGGAGACAGATTGCTGCGTCCGTCCAACCCCCTATGTCTGAAAGGGAGATGGCGGGCATGTTCATGAACACTCTTCAAGGCAATTATATTGAGAGATTGGCTGCTTGCCCGTCAATCAGCTTTGTAGAGATAGTAATTGCTGGAGAAAGAATCGAGAGTCTGTTGAAGATGGGCCGAATTCAAGACAATAGTGTTTCCAACCCATCAGGTCCCAAGAGACCGTTTGCTGGTAACGGTCAGCGAAGAAAAGAAGGCGAGGCAAGCGTTGTGTATGCCGGCAGAGGCAGGAGTAAAGGACGCCCTAATTATTATCAAGATTAAGTGGCCGCAGTCACTATTCCAACACCTGTTCCTCAACCGCAGTATCATCCGCAACAACAACCCAGGTACAATAATCAACAACAAGGAGGTAATCCGGGTCAGCAGAGACACTATCAACAACGTCCAAGGCAGATGGACCGGGTCATCGAGCCAATCCCAATGCCTTATTCAGTATTACTTCCCAAGCTGATTGACATGAATCTGGTTACGTTGAGAACTCTGGCCCCACCAATCGATCCCAATAATTTGCCTAGAGGATGTGATGTCAACGCCAGATGTGCTTTTCACTCCAACGCACCTGGCCATACTACAGATAATTGCAAGGCTCTCTAGTTAAAGGTACAAGATTTGAGAGATGCCCAGGCTATCAATTTTGCTCCGGTGCCTAATGTTATCCAGAACCCGATGTCGGCTCACGGCGGGCAGAGGATTAATGCTGTTGATAGTGGGGAAACTTTGAATTTGGTTTCTGATGTGACTAAGGTGAAGACTTCGCTATCGGTGGTTAAAGACCGACTTCTGAAATGACAGATTTTCCCGGGTTGTGGGGAAGAATGCAGAAATTGTCAAGCTGCCGAAAACGGATGTGACAGTTTGAGAAGGGGTATTCAGCAGTTGATAGATGAAGGTTGTCTTCAGTTCGATCAGGCCCGTCCGGTGAAGAGTGATGTATCGACGGTGACGTTTTATTTCACTCCTGAAGAAATATATGTTCCCGAGAGACTCGCTCCAACAACAATATATTTCCCAGAAAGTACAGAACCAGCAGCGGTGAACATCGAAAGTTCAGCACCAGTCGCAATTTACTCTGACAGCCCTCAACCGACTTTGGTTGGTCCAATCACCATCACGGTACCAGGACCTATTCCGTATGAGAAAGACAGTGCTATCCCGTGGCACTATGGGGCTGATATCTACTGCCAGGGGCAGAAAGTTAACGAAGAAGACATTGACATTGGTAGCTCCGCTGTAGACAATGTTGGAGGGGTTGGTGGCTTCACTCGCAGTGGACGCCTATTTGCACCATCAACATTACGCGCGAATACTGAAGCCGAGGCAGCTGCCAAGGCTAAAGGGAAACAGGTATCCACCGAAGAGGTTACTATTGAGGAAGATCCTCCTAAGACCGCATTCGAAAAGGAAGTGGATGAGTTTATGAGGATTATCAAGAAAAGTGACTACAAGGTAGTCGACCAGCTAAATCAGACACCCTCAAAGATCTCCATTCTCTCACTATTGCTGTGCTCTGAGGCGCACAGAGCAGCCTTGTTGAAAGTACTGAATATGGCCTATGTTCCACCGGAGATAACTGTTAACCAGCTGGAGTCGGTAGTTTCCAATGTAAACGCTAGCCGGGGGCTAGGTTTCACCGATAATGACCTGACACCTGAGGGCAGGAATCACAACAAAGCCTTGCATATCACAATGGAGTGCAAAGGGGTGGTGCTTTCCCATGTTTTGGTTGATACAGGCTCTTCTCTGAATGTTCTTCCAAAGAAAGCCTTAATGAAGTTGGATTGCGATGGCATCATCCTGAGGCCAAGTAACTTAGTTGTGAGGGCTTTTGATGGCTCTAAGAGAGCTGTTTTTGGCGAAGTTGAGTTGCCAGTTAAGATTGGACCGTAGGTGTTCAAGAGCACCTTTTATGTGATGGATATCCAGCCTGCCTACAACTGTCTGCTAGGTCGGCCTTGGACTCATGTTGCCGGTGCTGTTACTTCTACCCTCCACCAGAAGCTCAAATATGAACTAGAAGGTCAGATCGTCACTGTATGTGGTGAAGAGGATATTTTTGTTAGCCACCTGTCTACATTTAAGTATGTAGAGATGGATGGCGAGATGCATGAGATGCTGTGTCAGGGCTTCGAAACTACAAACATCAATGAGGTCGCGCCCGAAGCTGTCTTTTCACCTGAGTTTGAGAAGGTCGGGACTTCTATCTCTTCATACAAGAAAGTTGTCGAAGTGGTTAAAGCTGGTAATGCCCAAGGCTGGGGCAAATTTGTGGAGCCAGTCATCAAAGAAGACAAGTTTGGATTGGGGTATGCTCCGGGATCTCAGAAGAATGAAACCGGTACTCTCTCCAGCGGGGGTTTGGTTTCCCCCCACATCGTCAATGCTGCAGATGAAGACAAGGCTGACAGCGACTGTGACTTAGATAGCTGGATTCGCCCGTGTGTCCCGGGAGAAAACCTCGACAATTGGTCGTCTGAAAAAACCGTCCGGGTTACTCTGCTGAAAGAGTGATTTTTATTGTTTTCCTTTATTACATGCATAATAAAGTCTTACACTTTGCCCAAGGTGTAACGGCTCATTTGTAGGGCCATCCATTTAGTTACGTTTCGCAATTATTTTTATCATCAATAAAGGACGACTTTTACAAACAATTTTGTGTTCTCTTTCTTTCAGTTTTTTTTACTTTTTACAAAAAAAAATGGCAATGTTTCTTTTTTCGTTTTTCTTTCTTTCAAAAAAAAATCTCTCATTCTAAGGTAAAGCATGATCCTCCATCATGCAGAGCCGACCACTCGGATCTCACTGCTAACGACACTGCTATGGCCAAGTATGACTTCGACAATCCTATCTATCAAGCCGAAGAAGGGGCTGAGGAAGATTGTGAATTGCCTGAAGGGTTAGCCAGATTGTTGAAACAGGAGGACCGAGCTATTACACCTTATCAGAAGGTGGTTGAGACCATCAACGTTGGTACCGAAGACGACAAGAAAGAGATCAAGATCGGGGCCAGTCTACAGGCCGAGAGGAAAGACCGTTGATCATGTACTTGACTGTGTTAGAAAGGTCAATGGGTTGTGTGCTCGGTCAGCATGACGAGTCAGGTCGAAAAGAGCATGCAATATACTACCTTAGCAAAAGTTTACCGACTGTGAACAAAGATACTCATTGCTCGAGAAAACTTGCCGCGCTTTGGCATGGGCTGCTCGCCGACTAAGACAGTATATGTTGACTCACACGACTCTATTGATATCAAAAATGGATCCAGTCAAGTATATTTTTGAAAAGCCATCACTTACCGGAAAGGTTACTAGGTGACAAATGATACTGACAGAGTATGACATCCAATACACTTCACAAAAAGCCATCAAGGGAAGTGTCTTGTCAGACTATCTTGCAGAGCAACCGATTGATGATTACCAACCTATGAGGTTTGACTTTCCTGATGAGGACATCATGTTTCTCAAATCGAAAGATTGAGAGGAACCACTCCCGGAGGAGGGGCCTGACCCTGAATCCAAATGGGTTATGATGTTTGATGGGGCGGTCCACGTCAATGGTCGCGGAGTTGGTATAATGTTGATCACACCAGAAGGGGGTTCATATGCCATTTGGTGCCAGAATAACTTTTCCCTGCACCAACAATGAAGCCGAATATGAAGCTTGTATCCTAAGACTTGAGGAAGCCGTCAATATACAGATTAAAACCCTGGATGTATACGGGGATTCAGCTTTGGTCATCAATCAAACCAACGGGAAAAGGTGATATGCTGGAACTACATACCCAGAATTGACGTATCTCGGTCAGAGACGAATGAAGAAAGCATTTGGTCAGAAAGTGCGCCCTCGGGGGTATCAAGTCGGTGAATTGGTACTCAAAATATTTCTTCCTCCCAACACAGATCACAGGGGCAAATGGACACCGAACTATGAGGGTCCGTACGTGGTTAAAAGGATTTTCTCTAGCGGAGCTTTGATGCTAACAACCATGGATGGTGAAGACTTCCCGTCCCCTATTAACTCAGACGCAGTTAAAAAAAAAATACTTCGCATAAAATAGACCCGCTGGACGATAAAAAGAATAGTCCGGGCAAAAAAAGGGCATCCCGACGAACCAAAAAAAAAAAGAGAATAAAGAGGTTCGGGCAAAAATTAGGGATATAAAAAAAGAGTACACCCGGTGAGTCGAAAACCCAAAAGGGCGGCTCAGGCAAAAATGGGTATCCCGATGGATTGAAAACCCGAAAAGGGGGCGATCCAGGAAAAAAAGTTAGGGAATAAGCGAATGACTGTGATCTGAGTTCATCAGTGTTATATCACCGTTTCATTCAATCCGGCAATCTTCGAAGGTTAAAGATCGACTAATCATCCACTTCAGAAAGCAAGATGAGCAGAGCATCTTGAGGACATACGAGTCATAGCAGAGTCGAAACTCAGTGGGACCCCGTATCCCCGTTGTCATTAGGATAGTTCTCTTTTTATAGCGATCACCTCTTTTCAGGGATCAGCTTCCTGATACCCTCGCCTATTCCTGGCACAAATTTTCTCCCCATTAAGAGTCGAATAATTCAGTTAAAGAACCTCTTTATTTTTCATTTATCAGTTTGTTTGCAAAAATGTCCGAATTTTTGATAAAACATATTGCATATGAACATAATGGTGGCTTTTGCAGATGATTTGCACAGGAAAACATTTAAAATTGCTTTGAATGTGCTTAATCCCGAACGGTGAATTCAAACCGAGTAATTCCCCCGAGGCATACGTGTATTTTTGGTTGCAGGTCACAGGAACCGGATGCCAAGTCATGAATCCTCATCCCCAAGCGGTTGACAAAGTCTCTCCTCAGCAGAGCATGTTCCCCAACAGAGTTGACAGTATCCAGACTGTCTATCCCCAGTAGAGTTGACAGTATCCAGACTATATATCCCCAGTGGAGTTGACAGTGTCAGACTGTATCTTCCTAGCAACAGCGGAGTGGTTGCATAACCAACAGATGAGAGGGTGGCATTCCCAGTGTTCATCTCATCCCCCAGCAGATTATTTTTAACAGATTTGTTAATCCCCAGCTTGAGGGTGATTAGCAAGTTCATATCCCCAGCAAAGGCCGTTTCCTACGACATTTCCCCAAGAAGTGTTTTCCCCACAGACTCTCCTCACAGAGCCTCGCCGAACAAAGTTTCCATAGTTGATACTCCCCCCGCAAGGTCAACTTTTCAAGCAGCCAATTTATTTTTGGTGGCTCATTGGTCCCGGCAGACGGATCATTCCCCACAGAGCATTCAAGGATTGATACAGCGATCTGTTCCCTACCGGAGTTTGCTTCCCCAAGCAGATTTCTTTTTACACCATGCATAACATTTGCATTTGCATGCATATCATATCAAGCATACACATAAGCTGATAAACAGGTTCTTCCAAGCAGACTGAAGAATTACTTTACAACCAAGGTCATGAGATCCAGCCAGAGGATCAAGCGTGAGTGATCCAGCCTGAGGGTCGTTTTGAAGATTCAGCCTGAGAATCGTTTTCCAGTGATCCAGCCTGAGGGTCCATTTCGAAGATTCAACCTGAGAATCGTGTTCCAGTGATCCAGCCTGAGGGTCATTTCAAAGATTCAGCCTGAGAATCGTGTTCCAGTGATCCAGCCTGAGGATCATTTCGAAGATTCAGCCTGAGAATCGTGTTCCAGTAAGCCAGCCTAAGGCTCAATTTGAAGATTCCCCAGTGAAGTCGCCTACAAGCTTTATTTCCCCAGCAAGCCCAAGTCTAATTGAGGAGTCGTTACAACATGTTCTAGCCCGAAGAATATGTACGAAGCCCAAAAGTGGAATATTCTCGAAGCTGCATATCTAATATGAAGGTTGGGTGTAGATTTCAAAAGAGGGTCAACCAGCGCATGCCTCAGATGCGGGATCCTAATGACGGGAATTTATCATCAAAACAATCCAGATCTAGCCAGAAGATCGAAGTAGATTCAGCCAGAGAATCGAAACAAAGAAGATCTAGCCAGAAGATCGAAAATCGCAATAATTCAGATCTAGCCAGAAGATCGAAGTAGATTCAGTCAGAGAATCAAAGGAAATAGATTCAGCCAGAGAATCGAAACGGAGGAGATCTAGCCAGAAGATCGAAGAAGATCTAGCCAGAAGATCAAAATCGTATCCAGCCCGAGGATCAAAATTAATATCCAACCAGAGGACTAAATTGAGTATAGGTTCAGCAAGAGGATCGAAACTCCAGATTAAGCCAGAGGATCGGAAGAAAAATAAACAGCACGGTGTATTTCCGCATTTTTGTGGTGTTCTCGGAGCGCAAATTTCCGGTCTGTCTTTAGTATTCAATCACAGCTCACCCCGTTTGTCTGATAAGTTGTTCGCTTTCATCCTACTCGGTTTAGCTGATGATTGAATAGGGGCAGCTGTAACACCCCAAAATTTGCCCTCCTCATTCATGCATTCATTTAGCATTTCATATTGCATTTCATCATGTCAATCAGAATTAGATCCGAAAAAAAAAATTACAAAAAAAAATAAATAAATAAAAATAATAATAAAAAAATAAATAAAATATAATAAAAAAATTTGGACTTGGGTCTCTCTCATTTGAGCCCACAAAACCATGAAATTCAGTCTATAAATACCAAGGCTTCACTTGAGAAAAAGGAAGGGAAGCAAAATACTCTGAGGTTTCCTTGGAACAAAACCCTGAGGAAAAAGATAGTGAGAGAAGAGCTAACAGAGTTCAGAGCAGCCTCCAAACCTGAAGGAACTCAACTGCACAGAATCACCTTTGCCTCACGGGTGCAACTCAATTTCAATCAAGCTCTCCAATCAGGTTTGCCCTATATCCATCATCTTTATGCCTTTAATTTGAATGCTCTAAATGTATGAGGTATTATGGGTGAATTTGATACCCTTTTGATGCATGTGTTTGACAAGAGGTTTAGGCCTCCTACCCTTGGTTGCTTTTTGTGAGCTTTTGGTGAATTGAAAGAGCATGATTCATGTGGTTACATTTTGATTTGGGGGCAACTCTCGGTTACCCTATCTTGTTTCACTAACCCTTTTGTTGAGTTTTTGTGAAGGCACATGACCTTTGCAGGGATAACTTGCGTGGTTTCCCACTTTATTTGTGGGATAACCCCTAGAGGTTCATTCCGATTACCTGTACTGACTCACCTTTCTTTGATGGCATTAGCTTGGGAGATCCCTGGGTTTCTTACTCCTTTAATTGCTGTTACTTCAGATCTTTATCCGTGTGGTACTTTTACCTCTTTTCCGCATTTTATCGCTTTCTTAGCTAGAAGACCTCGATAGGAGGCATTTGTTTTCTTTTGTTTATTTACTTCTGAGCCCCTTGTTGGCACATTTACTTTATACATGTTTGTTTTGTATGTGTTCGTATCCCTGCAGGTAGCGCGGTTCCTTCGTCAAGGACTGCCTTTTTGCCCTTTTGCATGAGTAACCCTCAAACCCTAAAACCCAAAGCAACACGTTAACTCCTTCTACTAAAGGCGAGTAAGTCTCCAAAGGTCGAGCATCCGGTAGATTGCGTAGTGACGTCGTTCGTCCAAAACCCAATCCATAACCCCATAGTCAGCCGAACTACGGCTTGCTCTGATTCTCATTCCAGATGAGATACGTAGGCATAAGACGCGACGTCTTAGCGAGCACACATCCCCCCAACCCATAGGTCAGCCGAGCTACGAAGACTCTGATTCTCATATTCAGATGAGATACGTATGCAGTGGATGCGACATCCGTGCGAGTCATTTTCATTTAACCCTTTTTTTTGGTAAACAGCACAAGATAAACTCACACCCTTTAGACAAGAACTACAAAAGTGGATCCCGTAGAGTACTACGGATGCGTAGGGGTGCTAATACCTTCCCTTCGCATAACCGACTCCCGAACCCAAGATTTGGTTGCGAGACCCCGTCTTGTCCTTTCCTTTTTCAGGTTTACTTCGAGCGTTTCCTTTCCCTCCTTTGGGATGAATAACGCACGGTGGCGACTCTTCTGTCTTTTTCTTTCGCCGGTTGTTTTTCTTGCGCACTGTATTTTTCAGGTTGCGACACCCATGGTACCTTACCATATTTCGTATTCAACTTAAGTACACCGTACCTTACGATGTTCTACAATTCACTTAAGGGCACCGTACCTTACGGTGTTCCTTAGTTACTCTATCTCTCATCAATCTGTCATTTGTGTGTGACCCTGTAGGTTTTCGCGACGTTGACAATTATATTAAATCACGCATTTAACATAATAAATAGTGAGCGGTATCTAGCAACACATCACTGCTACCCAAGACACGAAAATGTCATGTGATCTGACACATCCTTCTGTGATAATACTTATGTGCATAATTACCCTTTTGCCCTTATGTCTATATTGAACACAAGGCATAGACCGTGTCATCCTTGTCCAGTTCAATATTGGGCCCATAGACATTTATCCTATTATGCAGGATGGGCAAATTTCATCTAGGTCACTCATATCCCTCGGCATGCTTCGTGGAGTACCCATCAACTGTCTTTATGGTTATCCAGTTACGGACAACGTTTGATCAGCAACAAAGCACTCGACTCTACATCTAGGGTGCATAGTGGTTTCAGGTCGAAGGGTGGTATACACCATTATCACCATGAGAATGACTTATGACACTTTGCATAACATTCTATATAGTATTCTCATAGCGGGTCAATCCAGTATAAATATTACTCTTAATATTCATACCTATGTTTAAGACTTGATAACTCCTTATCCATGATCCATGAGATGTGATCATCAGTCTATATACATAATAGTCTTAATGCTTTAATGTTATCCCACTTCACAATAAAGCTCGACTACGGATACTTTAAGAATAGTGTCCTTATGTTTAATGTGATCTCATGATCAAGTCACACTTGATACATTAAACGGACTAGCTATTCTAGGGACTTTATTAAACAAACGTAATAAAGAAAAAGCCTTTTATTATTAATAAATAATTTGATACAAGTACCAAAAGTATTGGCCTCTAGGGCTTACACCAATAAAAATCTCTTTTTATTCATAAAAAATTAGAAGGATTACACTAAGTACAATTTCAGAAACCAAAGTACAAATACAAGAGAAAAAGGAAACTATCATCCTAAGGATCCTTAGCAATTGTATAAGATGATTTGGACAAAGGAGTGTATTTCCTGTGGATGCGTCGAATCTCGGACTCAAAGGATGTCTTCATCTGAGCTTTCTCGAGGACAAGCTGATCAACTATCTTCTTTCAAGAACCGGAAGCAGGAGGCATACTAGAGGCAACTAAACCATATGGCTCTCTCTGTCTCTTCATTGCACGGTATTCAAGGATCTCAATAAGTGCGTCTTTGTCTTTTAACTCAAGCTGCAACTCCTCATGCTTTTGGTTCAAAGCAAGGAACCGTTCTTCCAACATATCTTTTTCTTGCTTCATCTTGGCAAGTGCGTCTTCCAACTCCTCTACATCTTGGTTAGGGAGAGTTAATGGCTCAACCACAACTAAAGACATAGGTCTTTCACAAGCGTGCGACATCTTCAGTTCCAAAGCTCTCTTCTTCACCCAAATATTGTAAGCTTCCAAAGCTTCACAGTTGCGTGGGCCAAGCTCGGATCTTCCTTTCCTATGCATATTATGCCAAGCATGTATCATCCTTTTCTTCAAAAGTTGGGAATCTTTATCCTCCTGATGGAATAGACCTTCTAAGTGAGTGTTATTAGGCTTATCTCTCAAGGGGAACCCAAGTTGATAACGAGCCAAAGCAGGGTTGTAGTTGATACCTCCTTGTGTACCAATGAGAGGCACATTAGAGAACTCGCCACAACTGTCAATAATATCCAAGCTACTCAATGCAGAATCGTACTAATCAATATCATCATTAGTGAGAGACATAAGTCTCTGGGACCACTGTAGACATTGTTGGTTCTCCAAGAAAGCAGGAGTTTGAGGTAAGTGTGGAATAAACCACTTGTACAGGAGAGGAACACAACACACAATAGTCCCACCACCTTTATAATTCCTCAAATTCAAAGAGAAATACATGTCACCCAACAGAGTAGGAACAAGATTTCCAATCAACAAGATTATAACGGCGTTAACATCAACAAATCCATCAATGTTAGGGAACAAAACCAAGCCATAAATGAGTAATACCAAGATAGCTTCAAAAGCATCCATGCTACCGGCTTGAGTAAAAACAGTAGCTCTACCAATGAGGAACTCAGAAGTCAACCCAAGAATACCTCATTTCTTTACCAAATGAGCATCAATCTCAGACTTCTTCAGACAAAGAGCTTCGGCTATGACGTGAGATTTGGGAATCTCCTCTAATCCACTGAAAGGCACTTTGTTAGATATAGGTATACACAAGAGATGGGCATACTCCTCCAACGTGGGAACAAGCTAATAATTTGGAAAAGTGAAGCACCGGTAGAGAGGGTCATAGAACTGAGTTAAAACATTCAGAAGTCCTTCAACCATATTAGTGGATAACACATACAAGAGTTTCTCATGGCGTTGCTTGAAGTTCAAAGGATCTAATACAAAGGATGACAACTTCCTTAACTCTTTCAAATCAGGACATCTGAAACTGTACTTCTTAGTGTTCCTTCGTCCATAATCCATGGTCTGAAAATATTTGTAAATGAGACCTCGGTTTCCTTGAAATTTATTTTCTGTGATGAATGTCATGATGTGCATGTATGCATGAATGCAACAATCACACATAAGGGATCACAGACAAGGAAAACACAAACAAATGTCAAGGGATGGATCAAGTCATCATCAAGATCACTCATCCATTTGAGTGGATTATGTTTTTCACCATATCAACACCCAAGTTCCATTGATATTGACAAGACTTGATTAGATCAACCGAGAATTAAATGGTTTGTTGCGAGTCACGAACATGGAGTCAGGTTAATAATCATCCCAAAGGAGTATACTAAGGATAAAAACCTGTAGATCATGTTCTATAAAAGTTCCCAGAGTCTTGATTCCATATATCGGATATTACAGGTTAGGATGACAGACTCATCAACCCATAATATTCTCAAGAGAGACTCGTCTGAGTGTAGTATCACGTAACAACTATTATCAAGTCTACACTTGAACAGTCTCCGCACTATGTCCTAATTAGGCCAAGTTGGGTTAAATGTTCTACGGTCCTCAGCTTCTCGGACCCCAAATCAGAGAAAGTAATGCCTATCCACAAATAACTTGTGTGACATCAGTAACTCTAAAGAGGTCTCCACTTATTAGATGGGTCTCAAGCTAACTTGTTAAGGACTACTCCACACAAGTTGAACATGACTATACAATCCTCATAACTTCAATTATACTCAAGTTCGGGTTAGAACTTATCTCACCACATAGAGATCACAAAACACAGCAGACAAATTATATCACACAAACAATATATACAAACATCAAATACACAAATATATACACATAAAAAGTAGGCTAAACCCACCGAGGACTACTCCCCAGCAGAGTCACCACTTAATTTCTGTAGCGGTAAATTCATGATCATCAAGCTATGGATCAACTTAACATCAATAAAACCATGGTCACCACTGTGCTTTTATTGTTTCCAAAGTAAAAGGGAAAAGTACGAACAAAACCCAACGGGTAAGAAGTTTTCAAATCAAAACCAATAAAATGCCAGAGATTACGGGTAAGGGGGTTGGTTACACAGAGGGAAGGTGTTAGCACCCAAAGTGTCCTAGGTACTCCTAGGGAGTCTTTTTTATGTGTGCATATGTTTTTGGTATAAATGATGTTTGATAAAATATAGAATGTGGGGATGAGAAAAGAATTCATTGATTATATTTTTATATTTGACAAGACCTTTGGTCTTATGCCTATGTACCAATATAAAAATGAGGGGTCAAAACCCCGTAGTTCGTGGTAAAAATTTCAAAGAAGTTGGTGAATTGATTTTAATCAAGAATTTAAGAATAGGGCACAAAATGCCAAGTTTTTGAATGGGGTTGTTAGTTCTTTTTGTCTTTTGAAATTTAAGTCAATATGGTTAAGTTTATTTACAAATTTGATTTAAGAAAAAGTTTGAAAATTCAATGGCAAAAGGCCAAAGTTTCTAATCATTAAAACATGTCTAAGTTTGAAATTTACAAGAAAAGAAATTTTTTGAAAAGGGGAGAGATTTTTGAAATTAAATAAATGGGAGGAGATGAAGAGACTACCCTAAGCAAAAATTAATAGTTAAGAGTTGAAAAGATCTGACCAATGGGATGCAATCCAAAAAACGAGAATGTCATATAGAAACCCATTTTCCTTTGGACTTTAATCAAGCAACAAGCAATAAGCAATGAGCAATATCCATACATCATAAAGATCAAGGCATCAAATAAAGATAGCCATATCCAAGCAAGCATTCCAACAGCTAGCAGTCTTCAGTATCTTCCAATGTATCAGATGAAATATTCTTTGGTCAACTTAGAACACAACATCAGACATGGGCAATAACAAAATAACCATTAAGCACAGAGACAGAATAGCATATGAATCAAAGAGATACAAGGTCTTGCATCAGATGAAGTCTCGGATGTTGGCATTGGCCAAGTCCTTTAGCACCGGGAATGTTTCCTAATCCTAAGTCCAGAAAGTCAGATCAAGTCCCAACAGTCCAACAAATGTTTTTTAGGGTTTTTTTGTTGTTATTAGGTGTTTTAGGGTCCTAAGACCACAAACAAAACAAAGGCAAACACATAATATATACAATCACAAGATATCACTCAAATGAGCAAAGTGAGAAGGACTTGAAACATAAACAAGTTATATGAAATGTAAATGGAAGATGAATGGTAAATGACTGAAACTTAAATTGTATAAAGGAAATGACTTGAAAGTAAAAGCATAATTAATAAGGGTTAGTCAATGGTTAGTCAAAGTTTAGTGTTGTGTTTTAATTGATTAAGTCATTCTTTGGAGAACACCCAACCTTTCATTAACAAGTATGAATCCTTAAACCAAGACATCTATCATGAGAAGGGCTCCAACTTGGATAATTCAACAAGCATGCCACTAGCTCTCATGAAAGGAAAAAAGGTCAAGTTTCCATACAATGCCATGAAGAATGGGAGACTTACAATCTCACTTACTAAAATGATATGCCTTCTTGATCAAATTTGGTTATATGTTAAGCAATCATAATTGGACTTATGTAGAAGTCACAACTATTTGAGGTCGGTGTTGAGTGACGTTTTGGTGTCGGGTTTTTGTTATCGTCTCCACAGGGATTGTGAGATATTGCCGCCGTCCGACAGTTGTTTTAATTCTTAACTCGTAGTAACAAGGGGTTTTGGTTTTAGTCACGGTAGCTTGCATAAAAGTGTAAGAAAATGCGGTAAAAGTTTTGGTTTTTCTATTTGAGAAAGATTGTCAAAGTTAGGGTTCGACGATCACTTTGCATGTATATGTTCGATCAACAAACTCATAAACTCCTTTAGATGATAAATTATTTCACAAAGTCCTCCCAATGTGTTTATCTCTAACACACATTGTGGGTTTTCCCATTTTGATCCATTGTTTATCTCTAACACAATCTATCAAAATGACAACTCTTTAGTTCAACTTTATTGTGAACAAAATCATTCATTACTATCTCTAGCTAACAAACAAGATTGGATGAAAACCTAGTTAAAGAGTTGGTAAACATCTCTCGATAATAAACCAACACAAAGAGTTATCAATAAAACAAAGTTTTCACCATATATTCATCATTAAAGAATTTACAAATGAAGATCATCCCATTTACACACAAAGCTAATGATCATCTACATCTAACCTTGACAAAATGAAGAACTTAGCTACTCATTTTCATGATAGCTTGGTCAACAAGTTTCAGAAGAAGGTTGATCAACATCCGAGTCGAAGAATCGAGATTGGATGGGAATCCACCTTCTTTTTGTAAAATATTGCTAAGAGAAGATCAAAGATGAAAAATGGGTTTCTAGGTTACCAAATATCTCTAGAACAATGCTGGAAAATATCTAAAGAATGCTAAGTGTGAAAAGTACAAAGTATGGTTCCAAAAAGTAGCCCCTGCTACTTATACTACTGCTGCTGAGCTGTCATGCTCGCTAGGCGAGCAAAATGGTTCGCCTAGCGAGCCCCAAAATAGGCACTAGAGGCACCTGCGCCCAGAGAAATATCCTTGGCCAGATTTCATGTTTGCTAGGCGAACAAAACCTTCTCTAGGCGAAGCCTACGCTTCCACCTTCGCTCCAGCGAGCTTAGGTGGTTTTGCTACTGGAATTGTTCGCTGGGAGCTCACTAGTAGCTCACCTAGCGTGTAAGTGCTGGCTGTGCTTTTGACCAAGTCTGGGCGTGTTCGCTACCACCTTCGCTGGTTGCTCGCTTAGCGAGTTGGCTGACTTTGCTACTGTAAAATTCTGGGGATGTTCGCTGGAAGCTCGCTAGGTGCTCGCCTAGCGAGCACTTCGCTACAGCACTCGCCTAGCGAGCATGCTGATGAATGCTTCATTTTCTTGGTCCCTTTGCCAACTTTCTTGTGCCTTCATTTTCTATTATTTCATGCCTAATTCCTGCACAATAACGCACAAATTAAAGGTACCAAGATCGTTTAACATTGTATTGCAAATCATCAAAGCAATGGCGGATTCGAACACTTTTAGCAACAAAAAGGAGTGAAAGATGCCCACATTTGATATCTCAAATAAGCACTTTTGGGCATCTAACAACTCTCCCCAACTAGATTCTTGCTTGTCCTCAAGCAAAGTATGCCTCTTGAAGGACAAGAGGATTTGCTTTAAGAAAAAGGTTTCTCCGAAGTCGGATAAAACGGCTCAAACACAAGAAAATCAACCAGGCATAAGTTCTCAATGGTTAGAATTACATAATGCACAAGAACTAAAACTTTATAGCAATGTAAAACATGTAACAATCCGCAACAATATTATCTTGAATGAATCATCCTATCTCTCCTCTTCGAATAAGGATTGAAGAAATTACGCGTTTGCAACCGCGGGAATAATCTCACTCTCCAACAAACAATGAAGAAATCAATTCAATTCATACAATGTCTAACAATTATAAATGGTAATGCGGAAGCACGAAGATCACTAAGGACTTTTCGGTTGTAGCTTGGTTAGGTTAACAAACAAGGGTCATTTCTAAGACCATTGAAAACGAAATTGTCGATGCAAAAGAGACATTCACTGTATACTATTCACACATCTCAACTTCATTCCATTTGTTTCTCATTTGAAACCTTCACAACTCTTATTTCACAACTCAATTTTTGTTTATCACTATTTTTCTTCCAAGTAAGCATTCATTTTCATTTTCTCTATTTTTTTTCTTTTCTTTTCACATCGTATTCACAAAACAGATGTTTCTCTTTTCTCTTTTTTTTTATTTTCAATGCTTGCTCGGTTTTTCAAGAGTTGTGGCACTTACCGATTCTCTTTTTCGTTCTCCCCAACTTATTTCTTACTCACCCTAAGTGAATGCTCTTGACTTTTTACGGCAAAAGAACAATTACCAAAATTTTCCGGGTTTCAAGAAAAAAGATTTTTGACATCTCGCTTTATTTCAAGCTGAGATTCAACTGTTTAAGCTCAAAGGGGTTAACGAATACTCTCTCAGCTCACGGGTAAGTTGTATTTGGAACTGGTTGTGCTCGATAGAAAACAAGCGCCTTGATCATTTCTAATTGCTTCCACAAATTCACAATAATAAAAGACAAAGCATGAATCAAATGAATCAACAAAGTTTATTAGAATCCAGCATTTAGTGTACAATGGAGGTTTCCTCACAATTTGTGGTTTTAAGTCCTAGATGAAACATTCATTCAATTATGTTGCAAAAAGAACAATATTCAATTACAAAAAGAGTAAAGTTCTTAATGCATTCTAAAATTCTAACCGGAGGTAACCATGTACCTTAGCATTATTCACTTGTTTATTTTTATCATTGACATCCAAGCTCGGATGCACCTTCATTGGATACTTCTTTTGAGGAGCAACCAATCTAGAATGTTTGACACTCAATCAACCAAAAATTTATTAAAACAAAAGAAATTTAAACCAAACGCACAAATTAAAAACATAAACAATAACTATTACTTTAAAATTTTAAAAATGTGCATGGGGGACAAAACACCCCAAAAGTACATAACCAATACTAAAATACAACAAATCTGAAAATACAATAAAAATAAAACAAATCATGAAAAATAAAACAAACTTAGCCCTCAAAGGACTCAAAACCCTCATCACTACCGGCTTTAGAACCGGTAGCATCATCACTATCATCATCATCGTCATCACCATCATCCTCAGCACCACCAGAAGCACCAACACCAGATGCACCGGCACCCGCCCCCTCTCCAAAAATAGGCCTGTCCACAGGCCAGCTAGCGTGCTGCAGAAACTGCTCACGCGTCATCATCGAGTGCTCACCGGAGGGAACACGCACCTGCAACTGTAACAGTTGCATAGAATCATGAATATCAAGCATGGCGTGCTGAGTTGCCGCCATCCAATCCAAGTTATAGTTGCAGACAGCCTGTTGGAAAGGATCGGATCCATGAGCAAAAGTACCAGGACCATCAGAAGTCCCGGTAACATCAGCAACTGAACTACTCCTTAAGTTCTTCGGTTTGCAGTACTTGGCCATATATCTGTCATCAATGGCTGGCGGGATCCTCACTTGACTCCTGGAGGGTAGCTTCACCCTCGCATGTTAGCACAATGCCATGATGAGACACGGGAAAGCAAGGGGACAATTAACTCGTGCCCCCGACTTTAGCCCGCTCTCAATCACGGACTTCAACTCTAAAGCAATTATCCTCGCCACATCAATCTGAATGTTCGTGAGAATGCAGTGAACCAAGTGTGCCACTGGGATCGGCATGTTTGAGGTGTGAGACTTGGGTTTTATATTTGTCAGAACCAACAAAAGGATCAGTTGAGCCAAGGGAATCATGTCCTCCCTATGGTATCTCATCGGAACCCCAGATGGGTTCAGCTCAACTGATTTCCCTTCAAAAATCAGGGCAGCAGAAATTGAATCGGTATCCCGGTGAAGCCTTAAATCCCTATGGTAAGTGTCTCTCTCATTTTCCCCCAGATGGAGTGGTTCACCCAAGACACGGTTAATTGTATCCCGATCGAAAGCAACAGTACGGCCGGAGACTCTAGTCGTCCATGTGAATGGCTCGTCATCGTTAGGCAGTGCGTTCGCGTAGAACTCACGCACTGTTTCGATGTCATAGTGTTCAAGCGGAGCAATCAACCGGTCCCACTTTTTGCTATGAATCAACCCGGCAAATGTACGGTAGGTGCTTTCAGGGTTGATTATGAACCTTTTCTCCGGCAAAATCTTTCTCTTCTCCAAAGCCATATATCTAGCCGCTTGCTTTGCCCCGACAAATTTGTTGGTGTCGAACTGTATGGGCACGGTACGGAAAGTGCTCCCGACCTTTCTTTTTTTTGAAATGTTGGACTTGGATGCCATCTGCAAAGACATAGAGAAGAAACAACACAAACACAAAACAGATTAGAAAGCAAAATAGAATTCCAACTACTGTCATGGTCGCTGCTGCTTCGCCTAGAGAGGACCTAGTGAAGCTTCGCTACAGGTTCGCCTAGCGAATCTTACGGGTTTTGGGTTCTGCAATGTTCAACAACCAAATTCCAGAAAACCCTAAGTCTCATTGTATCCCTTTCAGAAACAAAATAATATATCATGCAAGGCATAGCTCTAAGATACATGCAAATCTAAGCCCACATCCAAAACCTAATGTACCCATTCCCCCAAATTCACCCTAATGTCTCATATTCAAAAATTTCAACTTGGAAACATAAAGTAATGAGAAAGGGCAAACCTGATTTGAGATCTGTTGAATTTGAAATGCACAGGAGGTTAGGGTTTGCAATGCAATGCTAGGGTTTGTGTGAGATGAAATGTGAGAGAGTGTTTGTGAGTTCTAGTGAGAATAAGCTTGATACTTTTATCAGACTAAAAAAAACGAAATAACAAGTGTTTGGGCCCAAATGAGTGGCCCTGTGAAACAGAAATAAAGTGCTGCCACGCAACGCTCGCTACTGCTTCGCCTAGCGAGAAGATAGCGATTCAGCTCGCTACTGCCTTCGCCTAGCGAGCAGCTAGCGAGCATGACAGCAATTTGTTTTTGTTCATAACAGCAGGTAAAGCACATTCAGCAAGGTTTTTCAAATGGGACACCAATACAACATAACAGAAAACTGTAAATACTTACAATGTTGGGGTGCCTCCCAACAAGCGCTTGTTTAACATCGGATAAGCTCGACGGTTCGATGCTCACAGAGGAGCATCCAAGGAAATTGCGCAGCTTCCGCGATCCACATGACCGCCGAGATAAACCTTCAAACGTTGGCCATTTACCGTCCAACTCTCCTTCTTGTCCATGTCCTCAATGCCAATAGCTCCATATTCCTTGACTTCTTTGACCCGAAATGGCCCGGACCATTTTGATTTCAATTTTCCGGGGAATAGCTTCAACCTGGAATTGAACAATAGGACCAACTGTCCGGGCATAAATTCCTTCTTTCAAAGCTTTTTGTCATGATATTTTTTACCTTTTCTTTATACAACCAACTCGAGTGATATGCGGCATTGCGCATCTCTTCCAACTCAAGCAGTTGCACTTTCCTTTTCTCACCGGCCAAATCCTTATCAAAATTTAATAATTTCAGGGCCCACAATGCTTTGTGCTCCAATTCAACCGGCAAATGGCAAGTTTTACCAAACACCAATTGAAAAGGAGTTAGCCCAATTGGAGCTTTGAAAGCGGTACGGTATGCCCATAACGCTTCATCCAATTTTTGTGACCACTCTTTTTTCGAATTTGACATAGTTTTCTCAAGAATTCTCTTAATCTCACGATTAGAGACTTCGGCTTGACCATTAGCTTGTGGGTGATACGGAGTCGTCACTCTATGTGATACACCGTAATGTTTTAAAACTTTTTCCAACGGTGCATTACAAAAGTGTGACCCTCTGTCACTAATCAATACTCGGGGGGTTCCGAAACGGGAAAATATGTTTTTCTTCAAAAAAATTATTACCGTTTTCGCATCCGCCCGAGGTGAGGCAATCGCCTCAACCCACTTAGAAACGTAATCAACGGCCACAAGCATATACTCGTTACCATAAGAGGGTGGGAATGGTCCTACAAAATCGACACCCCAACAATCAAATACTTCAACCTCTTGGATGTTTTGGAGAGGCATCTTGTCTCTCTTACCAATCCCACCGCTTCTTTGGCAACTATCACAATCTTGCGCATGGGCATGTGTGTCTTTGAAAATAATGGGCCAATAAAATCCTGACTAAAGGACTTTAGTGGCCGTTCTTACCCCATTATAGTGTCCGCCGTAAGGCGAGTTGTGACAATGCCAAAGGATGCTCTGCGCCTCATCGCCGGTAACACACCTTCTCAAAAGGTTGTCACCACCCAACTTAAACAAATATGGGTCATCCCATACGTAGTACTTGGCATCCGAGAGAAATTTCCTCTTTTGGTTCGAAGTTAGGTCGGGAAGCACCAAACCACTAGCCTTGTGGTTCGCAAAGTCTGCAAACCACGACCTAACTTAAATTTTGAAAAGTTTTTCATCAGGAAACTCTTCCCGGATTTCCTTCTCTGAAGCGGTAACCTCCACATTAACTAAGCGAGATAAATGATCCGCCACCAAATTTTCCGATCCTTTCTTTTCTTTGATTTCAACATCAAATTCTTGCAACAAGAGGATCCAACGGATGAGCCTTTGCTTCGAATCCGGTTTGGTGAGCAAATATTTAATCGCCGAGTGGTCGGTATACACTATGACTTTGGACCCTATAAGATAAGACCTAAACTTGTCAAGCGCATACACTATCGCAAGTAATTCTTTTTCAGTGGTGGCATAGTTAATTTGAGCCTCATTAAGAACTTTACTTGCGTAATGTATCGCATGAAATTTTTTCTCTTTTCTTTGGCCTAATACCGCTCCGATTGCATAGTCGCTCGCATCACACATGAGTTCAAAATTTAAATTCCAATTTGGAGCGACTATAATTGGAGCGGTAACCAATTTTTCCTTTAAAATCTCAAAAGCTTGTAAACACTCATCAGTTAAAAGAAATACCTGGTCCTTAGCTAGCAAATTACTCAAAGGCTTAGCTACCTTTGAGAAGTCTTTGATAAAGCGCCGATAGAAACCGACATGCCCCAAAAAGCTTCGGATTCCCTTCACATTCACCGGAGGAGGTAACTTTTCAATCACTTGAACTTTAGCACGATCAACTTCAAGCCCTCTTGAAGAGACTTTATGGCCAAGCACTATCCCCTCGGTCACCATGAAGTGGCACTTCTCCTTATTAAGCACAAGATTAGTCTTCACACATCTTTCAAGAACCGTTTCCAAGTTTGCCAAGCATAGACTAAAGGAACCACCAAATACTGAGAAGTCATCCATAAAGACTTCCATTGTCTTCTCGATAAGGTCGACAAAAATAGCTTGCACACATCTTTGGAAAGTCGTCGGTGCATTGCACAACCCAAAGGGCATTTTACGATATGCAAAAATTCCAAAGGGACATGTGAAAGTCGTCTTTTCATGATCGACCGGGTCAACCGCAATTTGGTTATACCCGGAATAGCCATCTAAGAAATAATAGTATTGTTGCCCCGAGAGTCTTTCTAGCATTTGATCCATGAACGGGAGTGGAAAATGATCTTTTCGAGTTACGGTATTCAACCGCCTATAATCAATGCACATACGCCACCCCGTTGCAACTTTGGTCGGGATCAACTCATCCTTATCATTTCGAATCACGGTAATGCCCCCTTTCTTTGGAACCACATGTACGGGACTAACCCATGGGCTATCCGAAATCGGGTAAATCATTCCCGCATCCAACAACTTAACAACTTCCTTCCTAACAACTTCCTTCATAGTAGGATTTAAGCGGCGTTGCGGTTGAGCTACCGGCTTAAAGTCCTCTTCCATTAAGATCTTGTGCATGCAATAGGAAGGACTAATTCCCTTGAGATCGGAAAGAGTCCAACCCATGGCTTCTTGATTCTTTTTCAACACATCGATCAAACGGGCTTCTTCATTCTTTGTCAAAAGATTGCTTATGATAACCGGCTTTGCTTCGGTCTCGTCGAGGAATGCATACTTCAAAGTAGAAGGTAACATTTTCAATTCAATAGGCGATTTTTCTTTATTAACCTCCTTATTCAAGTCTTCCTCCTCAACTTCCCACGGTTGTAGTTCGTTTAAACTATCAAGTTCCCTTAAGCATTCATCAAGAGCTTGCTCTTCTTCAACTGTGAAAACTTCAAAGGAGTCATCAAGAGCTAACTCCATAGGAGATATCTCATGAATATGCTTAGAAACTTCAAAGGTTGCCTCTTCAATCGCATCAATGCAAAAACTATCACGTATATCATTTGAATGCTTCATGGCTTCGAATAGGTCAAATGTAACTTCTTCATTTTGGACCCTTACCTTCATCAAACTGTCGTCAACGTCTATCATCATGCGTGCGGTTTTCATGAACGGTCGGCCAAGAATGAGCGGAGCATCGTCGTCCTCTTCCATATCAATCACAATGAAATCGACCGGGAAAAAGAATTTGTCGACTTTAACCAAAACATCTTGGGCTACGCCATGAGGATGGGTAGTCGACTTATTGGCCAATTGCAAAGTCATCCGGATGGCCTTAATTTCAATGTTACCAAGCCTCTTCACAATAGACAATGGTATAAGATTAATGCTTGACCCCAAATCAATTAGTCCTTTTCCGACATAGACATCACCAATTTTAACCTGCAAAGTGACTCGGCCCGGGTCAACCTCTTTTTTTGGAAGCGTCCTTTGAATGATTGTACTACAGCTCGCATCTAGGACAATGGTCTCCGGTTCCGTGTACCTCCGCTTTTTAGTAAGTATTTCTTTCATGAATTTGGCATACTTAGGCATTTGCTCCAATGCTTCGGCAAACGGAATGTTCACTTGCAATTGTTTGAAAATATCCATGAACCGGGCGTAATGCCGTTCATTCTCCCTTTTAGATGGAGCATGTGGATAAGGAAGGTTTTGGATTGGAGTAGCGCTCACTACCTCCTTTCCTTTAGCAACTCTAGAACTCCTCGCTCTTTTCTTTTTCACTCCCTCCACCATCACTTCATCATTCTTATTCTTTTCGACTTCCACACTTTCTTTATTTTCAACTTCACCATTTTTTTCGTCCTTTTCAACTTCTTCCTCACTCCACTCCCCAACTTCACCATCAATACTATCCTCTATTATTTTCTCCTCGTCTTTTTTCTCTTCCTCTCTTTTTTCACTCTCATCTCTTTTTTTATTCTCACTAATCAACTCCCTTCCACTTCTCGTTGTTATCGCTTTATAATGCTCTTTAGGATTCATTTGCGTGTTCGCCGAGAAAGATGGACCGGGTTGTTGTTCCGCTAGTTGTTTAGCAAGTTGTCCGACTTGAGTCTCGAGATTTTTTATTGCCGCATCGTTGCTCTTTTGATTAGCCATCGACATTTGCATAAATTGTGTCAATGTCTCTTCCAAATTTGAAGTCACGACAGGTGTCAATGTCTCTTCCAATTTTGTTGCGAGTCACAAACATGGAGTCAGGTTAATAATCATCACAAAGGAGTATACTAAGGATAAAAACCTGTAGATCATGTTCTATAAAAGTTCCCAGAGTCTTGATTCCATATACCAGATATTACAGGTTAGGATGACAAACTCATCAACCCATAATATTCTTAAGAGAAACTCGTCTGAGTGTAGTATCACGTAACAACTATTATCAAGTCTACACTTGAACAGTCTCCGCACTATGTCCTAATTAGGCCTAGTTGGGTTAAATGTTCTACGGTCCTCAGCTTCTCGGACCCCAAATCAGAGAAAGTAATGCCTATCCACAAATAACTTGTGTGACATCAGTAACTCTAAAGAGGTCTCCACTTATTAGATGGGTATCAAGCTAACTTGTTAAGGACTACTCCACACAAGTTGAACATGACTATACAATCCTCATATCTTAATTACACTCAAGTTCGGGTTAGAACTTATCTCACCACATAGAGATCACCAAACACAACAGACAAATTATATCACACAAATAATATATACAAACATCAAATACATAAATATATACACATAAAAAGTAGGATAAACCCACCGAGGACTACTCCCCAGCAGAGTCACCACTTAATTTCTGTAGCGGTAAATTCATGATCATCAAGCTATGGATCAGCTTAACATCAATAAAACCATGGTCACCACTGTGCTTTTATTGTTTCCAAAGTAAAAGGGAAAAGTACGAACAAAACCCAACGGGTAAGAAGTTTTCAAATCAAAACCAATAAAATGCCAGAGATTACGGGTAAGGGGGTTGGTTACACAGAGGGAAGGTGTTAGCACCCAAAGTGTCCTAGGTACTCCTAGGGAGTCTTTTTTATGTGTGCATATGTTTTTGGTATAAATGATGTTTGATAAAATATAGAATGTGGGGATGAGAAAAGAATTCATTGATTATATTTTTATATTTGACAAGACCTTTGGTCTTATGCCTATGTACCAATATAAAAATGAGGGGTCAAAACCCCGTAGTTCGTGGTAAAAATTTCAAAGAAGTTGGTGAATTGATTTTAATCAAGAATTTAAGAATAGGGCACAAAATGCCAAGTTTTTGAATGGGGTTGTTAGTTCTTTTTGTCTTTTGAAATTTAAGTCAATATGGTTAAGTTTATTTACAAATTTGATTTAAGAAAAAGTTTGAAAATTCAATGGCAAAAGGCCAAAGTTTCTAATCATTAAAACATGTCTAAGTTTGAAATTTACAAGAAAAGAAAGTTTTTTAAAAGGGGAGAGATTTTTGAAATTAAATAAATGGGAGGAGATGAAGAGACTACCCTAAGCAAAAATTAATGGTTAAGAGTTGAAAAGATCTGACCAATGGGATGCAATCCAACAGACGAGAATGTCATATAGAAACCCATTTTCCTTTGGACTTTAATCAAGCAACAAGCAATAAGCAATGAGCAATATCCATACATCATAAAGATCAAGGCATCAAATAAAGATAGCCATATCCAAGCAAGCATTCCAACAGCTAGCAGTCTTCAGTATCTTCCAATGTATCAGATGAAATATTCCTTGGTCAACTCAGAACACAACATCAGACATGGGTAATAACAAAATAACCATTAAGCACAGAGACAGAGTAACATATGAATCAAAGAGATACAAGGTCTTGCATCAGATGAAGTCTCGGATGTTGGCATTGGCCAAGTCCTTTAGCACCGAGAATGTTTCCTAATCCTAAGTCCAGAAAGTCAGATCAAGTCCCAACAGTCCAACAAATGTTTTTTAGGGTTTTTTTGTTGTTATTAGGTGTTTTAGGGTCCTAAGACCACAAACAAAACAAAGGCAAACACATAATATATACAATCACAAGATATCACTCAAATGAGCAAAGTGAGAAGTACTTGAAACATAAACAACTTATATGAAATGTAAATGGAAGATGAATGGTAAATGACTGAAACTTAAATTATATAAAGTAAATTACTTGAAAGTAAAAGCATAATGAATAAGGGTTAGTCAATGGTTAGTCAAAGTTTAGTGTTGTGTTTTAATTGATTAAGTCATTCTTTGGAGAACACCCAACCTTTCATTAACAAGTATGAATCCTTAAACCAAGACATCTATCATGAGAAGGACTCCAACTTGGATAATTCAACAAGCATGCCACTAGCTCTCATGAAAGGAAAAAAGGTCAAGTTTCCATACAATGCCATGAAGAATGGGAGACTTACAATCTCACTTACTAGAATGATATGCCTTCTTGATCAAATTTAGTTATATGTTAAGCAATCATAATTGGACTTATGTAGAAGTCACAACTATTTGAGGTCGATGTTGAGTGAAGTTTTGGTGTCGGGTTTTTGTTATCGTCTCCACAGGGATTGTGAGATATTGCCGTCGTCCGACAGTTGTTTTAATTCTTAACTCGTAGTAACAAGGGGTTTTGGTTTTAGTCACTGTAGCTTGCATAAAAGTGTAAGAAAATGCGGTAAAAGTTTTGGTTTTTCTATTTGAGAAAGATTGTCAAAGTTAGGGTTCGACGATCACTTTGCATGTATATGTTCGATCAACAAACTCATAAACTCCTTTAGATGATAAATTATTTCACAAAGTCCTCCCAATGTGTTTATCTCTAACACAATTGTGGGTTTTCCCATTTTGATCCATTGTTTATCTCTAGCACAATCTATCAAAATGACAACTTTTTGGTTCAACTTTATCGTGAACAAAATCATTCATTACTATCTCTAGCTAACAAACAAGATTGGATGAAAACCTAGGTAAAGAGTTGGTAAACATCTCTCGATCATAAACCAACACAAAGAGTTATCAATAAAACAAAGTTTTCACCATATATTCATCATTAAAGAGTTTACAAACGAAGATCATCCCATTTACACACAAAGCTAATGATCATCTACATCTAACCTTGACAAAATGAAGAACTTAGCTACTCATTTTCATGATAGCTTGGTCAACAAGTTTCAGAAGAAGGTTGATCAACATCCGAGTCGAAGAATCGAGATTGGATGGGAATCCACCTTCTTTTTGTAAAATATTGCTAAGAGAAGATCAAAGATGAAAAATGGGTTTCTAGGTTACCAAATATCTCTAGAACAATGCTGGAAAATATCTAAAGAATGCTAAGTGTGAAAAGTACAAAGTATGGTTCCAAAAAGTAGCCCCTGCTACTTATACTACTGCTGCTGAGCTGTCATGCTCGCTAGGCGAGCAAAATGGTTCGCCTAGCGAGCCCCAAAATAGGCACCTGCGCCCAGAGAAATATCCTTGGCCAGATTTCATGTTCGCTAGGCGAACAAAACCTTCGCTAGGCGAAGCCTACGCTTCCACCTTCGCTCCAGCGAGCTTAGGTGGTTTTGCTACTGGAATTGTTCGCTGGGAGCTCGCTAGTGGCTCGCCTAGCAAGTAAGTGTTGGCTGTGCTTTTGACCAAGTCTGGGCGTGTTCGCTACCACCTTCGTTGGTTGCTCGCCTAGCGAGTTGGCTGACTTTGCTACTGTAAAATTCTGGGGTACAGCACTCGCCTAGCGAGCATGCTGATGAATGCTTCATTTTCTTGGTCCCTTTGCCAACTTTCTTGTGCCTTCATTTTCTATTATTTCATGCCTAATTCCTGCACAATAACGCACAAATTAAAGGTACCAAGATCATTTAACATTATATTGCAAATCATCAAAGCAATGGCGGATTCGAACACTTTTAGCAACAAAAAGGAGTGAAAGATGCCCACATTTGATAGCTCAAATAAGCACTTTTGGGCATCTAACAGTCGGGCAATAAAAATATAGGTGTTAATGCATGTTAGAGATTTGGTATAAAGAACCAGACTCCTAAAACATACCACACACTAAAAGAAATGGGAGGGGCCTATCTCAGTCAGACTTGTATTGATTCATCTGACACAAGGTCATTGATGAATCAATTAGCATTTAGACATTAGAGATTTCATTGGTCAAATGAGGGAATGAGGAAGAATAAGGATGAAGATGAAGAGGGAAGGGGAAATAGAAACACAAATTGATCATGAGAGGAATTTTATCTCATCAATATCATTCATTCATTTTGGGAGATGAAACGTACATTTCATTAATCCCCTAAATCCAATGGTTTTGATCAAACAAAAGTCAAATCAACCATGACCAAAGCCCAAACAGAAAGTCAAACATCACAAGACCATAAAAATGGCTTAAAATAATTTTTAAACATTTAATCAATTAAAAATCACATTGAAAATGAATTAAAATGCATTTTAATTTGGTCAAAACCTCATATCCCTTAAAAACACCAAATAAATAGCCAAGGGATTTATCCTAGGTCAAACAATATCAAAGGACCTTAGCCAAAAAAATTCACAATTTTTAGAAAGTCAGAAGTATTTTAAAACAATTAAAAATATACACAAAAACATTTCATTCTTGAAAAATACCAGAATTAAATCAAAAAATAATTTTAATTCAAAAAATGGAAGAGAAAAATATTTAAATATTTTTGGTGAAAGTCCCATATTTTTTGGATTAAAAATAAAATTTCTATAAATAAAATAAAATAAGTGGATTAAATAGAAATTCAGAAAATACAAAAAAAAGGGCCATCAGATCTTCCTCATTAATTAAGGTGGCAGATCTGATGGCCAAGCACGCGCGTTCCATGGCGAACCTGAGTCAATGCATCACACACGTGGTAATCAGAACCAATGGCCAAGATTAAAACAATTTGAAAGGATAAGATGGTTTGGAAGGTGACAACGCACCACCGGAGCCCTAGCTCCGGTCATCTTCTCCGGTGGACCTCACCGGACTGGTCCACCATAAAAATGAAAACCAAGGACATGATTTTAAAGGGAAAATGCTCAAGAACTCGAATCTGAGCTCCATTTCATCCAATTCCAAGTATATTGAAGGATACATGGATTTGAAATTTGAGGTTCATGATTTGAGTTACTTCGATTTGACCTCAAAGAAACCCAATATTGTTGCCTACATTGATAGGAATTCAACCAACCAAAAATCAAAGAGAATAGTGAAGAATTTGGCAAGAATCGAAGAGGAGAAGTTTGAGAAAAATCACCTTCGGGCAGCTTCAATTCAGCTTGATCTTCCTTCCAATTGGCCTTGGCTCGACTCTAGAAGCTTGTAGGAAATGAAATGGATCAAAGAGAGGCTTCGATTCTTTGAGTTTCAATCTCAAATCAGAATGAGATTTGAAACTCGATTTCAAGTGAAATATTCAAGTTTATCCTTTAATGGAGGTTAGGGAGGCAATGGTTCAAAGCTTGGGCAAGCAGGGATCCTTATTTTGATCACAATGGTCATGTATATATAGCCTAGAAAGTTGCTTTTCACACACTTTGGAATTTTGCCAATTTTAGCAACTTTGGTGCATGGATGCATGGCCAATGATTTGGGCCCAATTCATGATGCGATCACATTCCAATTCATGCATAATGGATCATGCAACCTTAACATGTAAGCATGCAAAAGGAAATGGACAATTGAATTCAAATCTTGCCAAAATAAACCTATGAAAGGAACCATGCGCAAGTCCGTCAAATCTGGTACAAATGAAGTTATCTTGGACTTTTTGGAAAGGTGACATAAAGGGGAACAACTTTGATATTAAACACTTTTTCATTTGGAGTTTGGATCATGATGAATTTTGAGGTGGAAGTTTGAGAAATCAAACATGATTGAAATTTTTCTAAGTACCAAGTCAAATGACCACTTCTTCCACCTTGAATAACTTTTGCTATGAGCTTCAAATGAAAAAAGTTATTTCATCAAAGTTGTAGATTTTTAATCCCTCTTCAATTTGGTCACAAATTTGACATCATTTGGATTTTGACATCATTTGAAGCTGAGGAAAATTACTTGTTCAATGGTAATGACCCAAAATTACCTATAATGTTTCCTCTTGACACATGCCCTTACAAGTTGAATTTTACATTTCTCAAAGAATTAAAGTTGGAGAGGACATCTTGAAATTGACCATGAAACTTGGATGGACTTCATCTCATAAAAATTGAGCAATTTATGTTCCTTGGAAGTTGACCTCCTAACTAGGGCACAGACAAAATGACTTATACTCTTCACCATAAAAATTGACTTTACAAGCAAAACTAGCTCTTGATGTCAACATTAAAGTTGTTTGTAATGTCCTAAGGAGTGACGTTTCTCTTGGAATCATTTTCATATGACAAATAGTATAGGAGATAGGGTCTAGTGAACCCCAGTTTTGACCAGTTGACTTTCTCTGGTCGACTTCTTTGAACCAACTTGCAACCTTGAAGTTATCTTGATCTTTGGGACTAATGGAGGATAATATATGCATAAGATGATGTTAAATGAAGTATCCCTTGATATATTGGACCAATTGTTGAAGAAACTTGCTGAGGAAGTCACACATGATACTCAGATGAATTAGGGTTTCCAATGCAAATTAGCTTCAAACTCTTGATGATTTATTAGTTCAAATGATAAATGAAGAACATGGGGATACATATATGATGCTTAGAAACATTTTGAACCGTCTCCTGATTGATCTCCTTGCACTGAGGATCTCAAACCCTAGTTATGAGCTTGATGAGGCATTGTTAGATGCACACATTACCTATAAAAGAAATAAAGCTATACATGGACATATTTTTGGTATTTGGGTTAGTAAACAAATAAAAATAAAATATGATACAATCAAATGTGTTTGGTGATCTCTCCCAATGCAAACTCAATGAATGAGGGGTAAGGAGGATACCAAGGTGTGATCCCAAAGTCAATGCAAATGATGAGATAACATGAGGGATCTTAGGATCAAAATTGAGGTCTTACACTTGGCCTTCAACTCTAAAGGCTAGGGATTTAAGAAGCTATGACCCCATAAGACACCATGTTTTTCCTCTATATGGTCGGGAATCAGACCTGAGTTTAGTCTCATGAATTCTGAAACTTACAGATTGCTTGGGAATGTTCAGTCAATAAGGTTTTGGAAGGATGCTTAAAGTGGCTCCCCTTTAATTCTTGACAGTTCTCCATCCACCTTTGAGGATCATTCAATTAACCTTAAAGCCATGGTAATTGAGTTCCTGCATGAAGGCTTATGGGTTTTTTTCCTGATAACAGGTATCTTATTTTTCCATCCATTATTCAAAAGTTGTTGCACATTAAGGCATCACTTTAGAACAGGGATAAAATTATTTTTCCTGACTATTCAAGTGGTGTTCTGTCACTTAAAGATGCATATGTTATTAAGTCCCTTCTTGTGACATGAGGAATTGGGCAAGGTTCATATGAAATGAAGATATGCACCCTTCTAAATATGTTATTGTTTGGAGGCTTATCCGTGCTAAACTACCCACTGAGAACTTACTGCACTTGAGAGCTTGCAACCTTGCTTCTAGAGGAATCATATGTAAGTGTGCCTCTTAATGTTCTACTCATGTCTTCTTTCAATTCCTATTTGCTCTAAAACTTTGGCACTAGATATGATACACTCTCATATCCTCTCTTCTATTTTCATCCACTGGGGACTTGTGGGATCTCTGAGAAAAAAGCAACTCGCCTCAGAGATCCTTAATCATCAAGTCAATGATGGTTTACACGATATCCATAATCAACAGGTCAGGAATCTGACTAAGCATCACAACAAAGAGCCTCATCTCTAATCAACCATCTCCGACATCACTACTCAAGTTATGATGACAAGTAACAACACCTTGCTCAAGTCTTCTTCCTCCACTTATGATTTCAACCATATCAAGTATTTCAAAGTTACCATCAATTTTCCTTGTTCCCCTCAAATCAAAGAAGTGGTATGACAACCTCCTATTGGTGAGCGGATTAAGTGGAATTGTGATGGGGCTTTTTCATCAAGTTCAAGTGGATCTGGTGGTCTTTTTAGAAACTCCAAAGGGGGCTTTCTCCTGGCTTTGGCAGAACCTTTAATTCATGTTTCTTTTCCTAATATTGAGTTCATTATTGTGCTTTGAACTATTGAGTTAGCTAAGGACAGTGGTTGGGTCAAACTTTGTATAGAAAGTGTCTCTCTTTTGGTTATCTAAGCCTTTTCCAAAGGTAAATTAATCATTGAAAATCTTCACTTTCGCTAAAGTCGTTGTAAAAATATAACATAAACTATGTCTTTTTCCATATCTCATATTTTTAGAGAAAGAAACTCTTGTACGTAATTTTTGGACTTGAATTGCACGATTGCTTTGCTAACCATTTTTCATACCATTCCTTTGACCTTAAGGAATAACTTTGTATAAAAAAAAACTATAATCGTTTTTTTAGATTTAGAGCTAGTTTGTTTCAGCTTTAAAAAAATAGATTTTTTCTTTATATTTTTAAAAATGAATTTTATAAAACTGTCTTTTAAAATATTACAAATTTTTTTTATATTCGCTTTTTCTAAATTGAAAAACTAATTTTAACATCCTATTACGTAAACATACATTATTAAAGATCAAAACATACTCGAAATCGCAATTTAAAAAAAAAATTATATCTCAAAAATGATTTTATGAAAATTTATTTGAAATAGATTTAAAATTAAATATTTTTTGAAATTTTGATATCAAAACAAAATTTTAATAAAATAATAAAATATCTAAAATAATATTTTAAAAATAATTATTCAATCAAATTTTATTTGAAGTTTTTATAAATAAAAAATTAGTAAATTTTTTTACTCAAAATTATATTATACTTTAAAAATTATTTATAAAAAAAAAATCAAAACAAACAAACCTTTAAAAGATTTTGACCCAATCACCGTGTTTTCTTTCTATCACCTTTTCCTTTCTCAATATTTAACCTTATTAAAAAAAATCTAATTATTTTAAAAGTTTTTGACATCCTTTCATTTAACTTTAGTTTTTTAAAGTACTCTTTTAGAATAGAAGCTTCAACTATAATTAATCCATCAACGCCTAAAATTTTAACGCTAGTCATATTAATCTGAAAACCAATAGGATCTCAATCTTTCTTTTAAATAATTTCTTAGACCAAAGAAAGTGTTGGTGATCTCTACTTGATGCTCATGGAGACAGAGTTAAACAGAGTTTGGTGAAGAAGAAAAGTAAACCAAGTTATTATGAGTATATATGACTACTTGGTGTATAAGGCACAAAAAGATTTTCAACTCAATACTATCACACTTAGTTGACTTTTTATAACATTGAAAATATTAAAAATTAGTACTAGTATACTCGTAAAGGATATGACAAAGTCAAACACGTTGCTGGATTTCCATAAACACACGAACCAAATTATAAATCATTTTATAGTATTAATAAAAAATTAATAATATTTTTATAATACTTTTATAATTCTTTTAATTCTTTTCTTATGCTATTAATAATTATTTTTCAAAAATAATTCATAGAGTTTTTCTCTTATTGAATTTAATTAATTTTTTAACTTATGTAAAATCGTCAATTTGCTAACTCATGTGGCTCAATTTGCGCTAATAATTTTAGACTCAAAAAACTATAAAATTTATAGATATTTCTCCCATTTTTGCTAACTCATATTGCTCAATTTGCGCTAATAATTTCTTTTTTCTTACTTATATGGGGAAGGTCACCCTTCACTACTTTTTGTCTTCAAACATTAGCCCTACTTACTCCTTATAATTCAAATTGTCAGTTTTCACTTCTAAGCTTAGACCCATTATGATCTAACATGTTTGTTTTTTTGTTTTTATCTATTTTTTTTCCATAACCTCTAATTGAAAAGAAGAGAATATAATAATTTATGGTCCTGTTTGATGTGCATGATAAGATAAAGATAAAATACAATTAAAAAAAGTAGATAATAACCTGATAGACATATTCTTTTATGTCTTTAGTACACACATAGAAGAAACACGATGTCATTATTCTTTTATTTTATCCGTTTGATATTCATTTAATAGCGACATCATAATATATATATATAATATAATATAATATATATATATATAGAATATTATATATAATATATATATATATATATATAATATATATTATATATATATATATATATAAGAATATATATATATATATTATAAATTACAAAATTACTAATATAAATATATATATTTTTAAAAATTAATTTAAATCATTTTTAAATATAATAAATAAATGCAAAATAAAAAAACTCTAAAAGTAATGAAATAATTTTCGATAATTTTAAAAAAAAATGCACTGACATTACTAATATAAATCATTTTACTTAAAAAGAGATGACTAACTAAATAATTTATTATATATGTTAGATATATCATATAAAAATATGCAACATATTATATGTAAATGATAAAATTACTATTGAAATAAAATTATATATAATTGTTTTACAAAAGTCATCAATATTAATATTTTAAAACATTTAATAATGCTTTATTTTTTAAATACTTAAATTTATGCACACTAATTATTAATTTATTTAATTCAATATCAAATTTATTTTTATTTATATTATATTAAAAAAAATATTTATTTGAATCATATTATATAAAGATAAATCAATATACTGTTTTCGTCACAAAGTGTTATAGTAGACACTTTTACGTATATTAAGAAAATCTAATAAATAAACAAGAGAATAGAGATTTTATCAAATCATTTTTATGCTATTAACATGTTTTAATTATCACTATTACAAAGTCGAAGAAATAATAAATTAAGAATATTTATTAAAAGAAAATTAGAAGATAAAAACAAAAATATATTAAAAACTAAAAGAGACATTTATTTGAGCAAATAATTTATACAGTTTTTTAACTAAGCTCAAATTCAAAATAGAAATTTTAACTAGAGAGACATGATATAATAAGTTTAAGAATTTACCTATCATATCCTTGTGTTATCAAACATTGATTATATCGTTTATGTGTAAACGGAAATATTCAACGGTTGATTATATGAAATTAGAATATTAATATTTATTTTTTAAGTTATGATTCGGAATCCCGAAAAGATGAATAATTGGATTTTCCTCTGTACCTCTCAATGAGGCAAGTTATGGAGTCGTCAATTATGTTTATGATTCTTGTGATTGTAGAGGGGATCTAGCCATATGATATATATAACCCTAGACCTTACCCATTATGGGTCCAGGGTTAAAGCTCACACTTTTACCCACACCAATCAGGTTGCAGATACTCAGCCTTTAATTAAAAGATATCACTTAATCAATAAAAGGGCTTATATATGCACCCCTATCGGAATCACGATTAACCCGTTTTTCATAAACTAAACACCAATTGATTGTAGCCCAGAAAAGCTAGACAAATCTAACATTCTCCCACTTCGGCAAAATCAATTGTGTGATTTTTATTTTTAAATACATTTTGAAAATGACTCTCGGGTTAATGACTAATTCCTTTAAATGCGGCCGCATTTTAAGGAAATGCATGATTCCAGGTGCAGTGTTTGAATATGACTCCGTCCAACAAAAGTCAAGCAGCCTGGAATCACGACGATTTTTATATCTTTCATTCACATAAAATATTTCGTGGTTACAAATACTACGGACTCCGTCAACTAGTCATCAATATGGAGTGTGGCAAGAAAATAACATGTTAATGTGATCCAACAGCCAGCTGCTATTTTCTTTGTCAGTCCTTAACAATTTCTTTCAAATGCATTAAGGTCAAGAAAATTGCATGGTTTTACAAACCATAATGCCTCAGCTCCAATATGGCGTCGACCACTGACACAATGGTCCAGACAACGTCGAGCTTAAAATCATACCTCAGCTCCAATATGGCATCGACCATCGGTATAGTGATCCCGAAGACGTCGAGCTCAAAACTATAACCATGCCTCGAACTCCAAACTAGTGTCGACCATAGGCACGGTGGTCCTAATGACACTGAGTCCCAATTTTAACAACGTACATATAAATAAACAGTGACAAATAATAATAACAATATTCATTATAATATCAATTTTTCAAAATAGAAAGTACTAGACAATCCAACACTTAAAGTGTCCAAAATAAAATACAACATGATAAGAACATGACATAAAGAACAAATTCCCACTAACCAAGTACATCAAAAGAACTCACAATGCACATGCTCTCAACATGGTTGTTAAACACAATGGACTTAAGTCCCTTAGTTAGGAGATCATCTAGTATGAAATCAGTACCAATGTACTCAACAACAATGTCATTTTTCTTTATAAGATCTCTCACTGTCAAATACTCCAAATCTAAATGCTTAGAACTACTAGAAGTTTTATTATTCTTATAGTAGAACACAGTTGCACTGTTATCACGGTAAATCTTTAGTGGCTTGGAAATGGAGTCAACAATATAAAGTCCAGTCACTAAATTTCTCAACCAAACAACATGAGTGGCAGGAGCATAACAAGCAACAAACTCTGCCTACATAGTAGAAGAGGCGACAAAAGTTTGCTTTTTACTCTTCCATGATATCGCACCTCCAGCTAACATAAAAATGTAATCAAAAGTATATTTTCTATCATTAACACACCCAACAAGATCGGAGTCAGTATACCCGACTATTTCCAAGTTATCAACTCTCCTAAAAACAAGTATATACTATTTATTTCTCTGCAAATATTTCATCACTTTCATAGCAGCAATCCAATGATCATTCCCAGGACTAGACCGGTATCATCCTAAGACGCCAACTATGAAAGCAATGTCAGTCCTAGTGCATACTTGAGCATACATCAAGCTTCACAATGCGCTGTTAAAAGGTTTTCCCTTCATCTCTACCCGCTCAATCTCATTTTCAGAATATTGATCTTTACTGAATTTGTCTCCTTTAGTAATTGGAACATCCTCTAACTTACAAGTCTGCATATTGAACTTCTCTAAGACTCTATTGATATAAGCCCTTTGTGACAAGCCAAGTACACCACATGATCTATCTCTGTGTATTTCAATTCTCAACATAAAGTATGCTTCACCAAGATCTTTCATATCAGAGAACTTGGTAAGCATAAGTTTGGTCTCATGAAGTAGACCAAAATCACCACTGGCAATCAAAATATCATCAATATACAGCACGAGAAAAATTAATTTTCTCCCACTATTTGTGGTAATAAATGTTTTATCACTTTCATTGATGATTTTTCCCAGTATGGCTATCTCTACTTGATTCAGAAAAAATCAGAAGCACTTGAAAAGTTTAAAATCTTTAAAACTGAGGTTGAAAAGCAACTAGGAAAAGTTATAAAGGGGGCCGCTAATATCTGTATGAAAAATTTCCAAAAGGTCTGAACTTCTAGTTGAACCTTTCTTATTAGTCTTTGTAAATTTTCCTCGCATGCAATCCACACAAGTCCCTAAACCAATGAAAGTTAAGGAAGGTAAGATATCATCTCTAATTAACCTTTCAACTCTTTGTTTAGAGATATGATCTAACGCTTGTGCCACAACAAAGAGGATTTTTCTCTAATTTTAGACCTTTTAGAAATGGAGCTCTTAACATTCAAGGATGAGGAAATATTGTAGGAGATTGGCGATCCAAAACGCAGCGGAAATTAAAATTTTCTCCTTTAGTGATCCTTACGAATGGGCATGATTAGTGATAGAAAGGTTACCTGTTGTGACGATTGAAACCTTTGATGCAGATTCACGGAGCGATCACGAACGTTGAACGACGACAACGCCTCTACTCAGTCCACACGAACGGATTCCTTCAATCGCAGTGCTAGCTGTTATGGATGAAGGCTTTGAGTGAGTGAGTGAGTGAGAGAGAGAGAGAGAGAGAGAGAGAGAGAGAGAGAGAGAATGAAAATGCAACCGCAATGAATGCTTCTGCGCAAGGGTTCTATTTATAGAACCACTTGTGTGGGCTTCAAGCTAAAAAGTCCACTTAAGTGTATTTGGCCCATATCTTATAATATGCCAAATTCACTTAAACGTGTGGTACCTTACCATATTTCGTATTCTACTTAAGTACATCGTACCTTACGATGTTCTACAATTCACTTAATTGCACCGTACCTTACGGTGTACCTTAGTTACTCTATCTCTCATCAATTCGTCCTTTGTGTGTGACCCTGTAGGTTTTCGTGGCATTGGCAATTATATTAAATCACGTATTTAACATAATAAATAGTGAGCGGTATCTAGCAACACATCATTGTTACCCAAGACAGGAAAATGTCATGTGATTTGACAATTCCTTCTGTGATAATACTTATGCGTATAATTATCCTTTTGCCCTTATGTCTATATTGAACACAAGGCATAGACCGTGTCATCCTTGTCCAGTTCAATATTGGGCCCATAGACATTTATCCTGTTATGCAGGATGGGCAAATTCCATCTAGGTCACTCATGTCCCTCAGCATGCTTCGTGGAGTACCCATCAACTGTCTTTATGGTTATCCAGTTACGGACAATGTTTGATCAGCAATAAAGCACTCGACTCTACATCTAGGGTCCATAGTGGTTTCAGGTCGAAGGGTGGTATACACCATTATCACCATGAGAAAAACTTATGACACTTTGCATAACATTCTATATGGTATTCTCATAGCGGGTCAATCCAGTATAAATATTACTCTTTATATTCATACCTATGTTTAAGACTTGATAACTCCTTATCCATGATCCATGAGATGTGATCATCAGTCTATATGCATAATAGTCTTAATGCTTTAATGTTATCCCACTTCACAATAAAGCTCGACTACAGATACTTTAAGAATAGTGTCCTTATGTTTAATGTGATCTCATGATCAAGTCACACTTGATACATTAAACGGACTAGCTATTCTAGGGACTTTATTAAACAAACGTAATAAAGAAAAAGCCTTTTATTATTAATAAATAATTCGATACAAGTACCAAAAGTATTGGCCTCTAGGGCTTACACCAACAATATTATCACAATCCAAAGACAACTTATATAAACCATCCAACAAGATACCATTACCAACAACTTGAGAATTCAACATCAAATTTATATTTCCATCATAAAAGGTAAATTGAAATCCAAACCTATCCAAACAAGATACTGGAACCAAATTGCTCCTAAAAGAAGGTACATAAAATGCATCTTTCAAAACAAGTTCAAAACCAGTTCCTAAAACTAAGCTAATATCTCTCACTAGTTCCACAATGACTTCAAGATCATTTCCTACCCTGAGTTTGCTTTCCCTCAGAATTGGTCTCCGCTGGTTTCTGAACCCCTCAAGATTTGTTCTTTTTGTCTAACCAAGCTTTAGAAGCATGATAATTAGTTTTCTTATCCCCTTTTTCCTTACACCAAAAGCACCAAAAATATTTCTTAAAAGCAACAGGCTTAGGACCTCCTATATTTTGGGGTTTCCCATTACCTGGTTTCCTAAATGCAGGATATCCATGAGAAGCATTATGAGTGTTTTTCTTATTTACCCAAGAATTCTTACCAGAATGGGGTTTAGCATGAAAAGTTAGGAGGGCTAGATCACTTATTTTCTTCTTTAGTTTCTCTTCTCCAGCTACATACTTGGTAATGAGGTTATTGATAGTCCACTTATCACCAAAGGTATTATAGGCAATTTTGATTTGAGTGAACTCAGCAGGTAGGCAGTTTAAGATATGAGACACATTGAAATTATCATTTAGGTCAATGTCATGGGATTTCAGTTTGGTTTGGACATGAACCATCTTAAGAATGAACTCTCTGACACCCCAATTATTATCATATTTCATGTCTGTGAGTTGTTTCATTAAACATCCAAATTAAGCATTATTAGATGCCTGAAAACTCTCTCCAATAGCAGTAAGATGATCTTTAGCATTCTCTTTCTCAAGCAATGCACTAATCAGATGTTCAGAAATGGTCCTCTTCATAGCACACAAGCTAAGTCGGTCACTCCTCTCCCACTTAGCTAATTTTTATTTCTCTTCAGGTGTACTTTGATCATTGATCACATGTTTGGTTTCACACAATGCCATGTCAAGATCAGCAATCCCTAATGAAAACTCTAAGTCTTTCTTTCATTTCTTAAAATTAGATTCATTCAGGATCTCAATAGAAGTAGAACAATTGTTCATAAAGAAAGTCATTATAGAGACAAAACATGGATGCATTATAATAAATAATAAAGGCAAGATATAACTTTAATGAAAATAATCTATCACGAAGAGACCAACATTATCACGCAATCCCCTTTGGGTGGAATGCGCAAAACCTAGATTGCAACCAAGGTCAGAACCCCAGATGAGTTACTCAATGAGCATACATTGGGTTCAAAAATTTATCTCCTTTGGATAGATAAATTCTCTAAACCAGAACACCTCCAACAACGTCATTTACAAATTTCAAGAATAAGCTACTCAGTGAACATACATTGAATTTATAAATTTATCTTCTTTGGATAGATAAATTTCTTAGACCCAAGCATCTCCAATAGCTATATCCTTAATTAATCACGATTTCTACAAACAATTGTCCACCTTTGGAAAGACAATCATAGTAATGACAAAAAAACCATTCCTCAAACTACAAAGAGTCTTTTATAAATTAAAATGAGTGATTTCATTTGGTAGTAATCACGCACAATTATTTATATAATTTCTTGCATAAGAATCAAATTTCTCTTGCAAAAAAAAATCATGAATCAATCATGAATTTAAACAATATATCATTTCCAATAACTTTTGTCTTCAACAATATCAATCTCAATATTACATGAGATACTATATAGTATTTCAAATATTTGACAAAACAAATGTATCACAAATTTATATAAACTAATATTTATTTAATAAAATATCCAAGACAGTACAATTAAAAACTAATAAAAATTTAGAGATGTATAATACATATTGATTTGTAAATAATTAATTCAATTAGTTTTATATATATATTCAATTAGTTTAATATAAATAATTGCTTATATTATATGAGTTAGGACTCAATTTATAATCATAATACTAATTGTTGCGATACATCATATATAATTGATGTGATATGGTAATTGGAATTGATATATCAGTACTAAAAATCATTATGATACTGCTTTGATAAATAATATGAAAATTGGAATTAGAATTGATATATCAGTACTTAAAATATTGCGAGTTATGGAACCGTCAGTTATGTTTCTGATTCTTGTGATTACAGAGGAGATCTAGCCATATGATATATTTAACCCTAGTCTCTACCCATTATGGGCCCAGGATTAAAGCCCACACTTTTGTCCATACAAATCAGGTTTCAAATACATATCCTTTAATTAAAAGAGATCACTTAACCAATAAAAGAGCTTATACACTACAAGAATAACTTTGTGCAGCCACGTGATTTAGTGACGTGAAATGCACGTGGCAAAAAATGCCAATTACGACGTGAATTTCACGTGGCTAAAAGAAAAATATAATAAAAAAATGGAATGACAACTTTTCAGGTTGGGGGGAAATGAAAATAATTAAAATTTGGTAGTGACATGCAGATCACGTCGCTATTTTAAATTTAAAATTCAAATAATGTTTTGTGAAATGTAATTCACGTCGCAACTAGTGACGTGCTGATCACGTGGGTACATGTGGGTACAGATGACCGTTGAAGGCTTTGTGGCGTGTAAATCACGTCGCAAATAGCGACGTGCTGATCACGTGGGTACATGTGACCGTTGAATGGTTTGTGGCGTGTAAATCACGTCGCAAATAGCGACGTGTTTACCACGTGGGAACATTTCCTTTACCTTCCCTCTTCTCTCCCTCTTCCCTTCACCGTTTCATTCTTCTTCTTCTTCGTTTCCTCTTCCCTTCCACCTTCTGCAGACCCATTTCTCTCCCTAAACCCATTTTCCCCTTCAACCCATTTCTCTCCTTCAAGCTTCAAGCTTCAAATCCATTTCTCTCCTTAAAGGTAAATACTTTTATTATTTCAACTTAAACCCATTTCTGTTTAATATATATGAATTTTATTTTAATTATTGTATTTTTTTTTAAGAAATAGCTAAGAGTGAATTATTCATTCAAGAATTTGGAGCAAACAGATTCAAAAGTCTTCATCAAGGTATATTCAAAATTGTGAAATTTAATTTTTTTTTTTAATTATTTTCAGATTAGTTAAATGTATTGAGTTTGGACTGGATTATGTGTTGTACTTATTATGTATTAAAATCGAATTTGTTTGGACTGGATTTTGTTTTTGTGCACATTATGTATTAAAATAGAATTTGTTTAGAAATTTAATGTATTATATATTTAGAATTTGTTTAGAATTTGTTTATAAAACATATACCCTAATGTATTATTAAAACAGAATTTGTTTAGAATTTGTTTAGAAATATAATATATAATAGTTTTAAAAAAACAGAATATTTAATGTATTATACAAAAAAAACAGAATATTTTATGTATTAAATTTTTATAGTTTAGAAATAGATTTTATATAATATACTATTAATACCAATACTATCCTCTCTATTAATACCCTATTTATAAAATCATTTTTAATTATTTCTAGAGAAATTATAAATTTCAAAAGAAAATCATGTCAAGCTTGGAAATATTAAAACTTTGATATTACTTTGTTTAGAAACTATTTAATGCCTTTATATATGTGCACATTATATTTTTAGAAATATAATATATAATTTTTTTAAACAAAATATTAAAACAGAATAATATTTATAAAAAAAAACGAAATATTTTGTTTATTAGAAAAAGTAATATGAATCATGTCTAAAAATAGAAGTTGTATTATTATTTAGATAATATGGTTAGTTTAAAAAATATAATAGATTAGTGTTTTGAGTAAAAATTGATAAGTGTGTATATATATTATTTAGATAACTAAATAAATAGAAGTTGTATTATTAATATTATGTTTAAAATAATGTATAAAAAAACAAAACATTAATTTCATATATATTAGGGTATATGTCTAAAATGTTTTTTTTTTAAATAACACATATTAGGGTATATGTTTTATAAATATATGTTTAGTTTAAACAATAAAGTATGTAATAGTTATATTATATATTTATTAATAGTATAATATAATTTTTTTAAATTGTACGTAATAATTAGTTGGATGTACGATAGAACGATTTTTAAATTGGACGATAGAGGAATATCACTTTTGAAATTAAAATAGTAACGATTTTGTAAATGTGCAGTATGGAATATTTTCATTACTATCGTAGTTGGATGTACGATAGAACGTATCCAGGAAGACGTGGACTTAAACCGAACTTTGAGGAAGGAGTTAAAGGGTTTATCACATGGGCTTTCGCTCAAGAATGTTGTCTAAGCGAAGGAGGAGTAAGATGTCCTTGTCTAAAATGTGAATGTAGACCTATAATTAGTGACCCGGAGGAAGTAGAACGTCATTTGAAGAGAAGGGGTTTCATTAAAAATTACTGGGTTTGGACATATAATGGAGAACAGTTGCCGAGTAATGTACAAAGGACTACGACTACACATGCTTCTAGCAGTCGATCACATATGGAACACCGGGAAGAATTTAGTTTGATCAGTGACATGGTTGGCGATGCTTTTGGGGTTAACGTGACCTATGATGAACCTCAAGACTTCGATCAGGAAGAGTTGCCGAATGAGGAAGCTCAAAAATTTTATCAATTGTTGCAAGAAATGAATACGCCGTTGTTTGAAGGGTCGTCAGACTCAAAATTATCGATGTGTGTGAGATTATTGGCCGCCAAGTCCAATTGGAATGTTCCTGACCAGTGTTTGGAATTCTTTGCAAAAATGATGTTGGACGCAACTCCTACGAAAGACAACCTTCCCACAAGTTTTTATGATGCAAAGAGGTTGGTGTCGAAATTGGGTTTAGAGGTAAGAAAGATTGACTGTTGCACTAATGGTTGCATGTTGTTTTACGATAATGAGTTTGGTACTAATGATGGATCGTTGGAGGAATGTAAGTTTTGTAAGAGTCCGAGATACAAAGTTCGCAGTAAAGCCATTAACCGTAAGCAAAAACATGTGGCAGTGAAGTCCATGTTTTATCTGCCGATCATACCAAGGTTAAAAAGAATGTTTGCTTCAATGCATAGTGCAAGTCAAATGACATGGCATCATACAAACCAAACAAGTTCGGGCACAATGCGACATCCATCTGATGGTGCGGCATGGAAGCACTTCGATATGATACATCCTGATTTTGCAGCAGAACCTAGAAATGTCAGACTTGGACTATGCTCTGATGGTTTTACTCCATATGTCCAAGCGTCTGGAAGTGGATATTCTTGTTGGCCAGTTATTGTTACCCCTTACAACCTCCCTCCTGAGATGTGCATGACAAAACCATACATGTTTTTGACTTGCCTCATTCCAGGTCCAAAGAGTCCAAAAGCTGGAATAGATGTGTATTTACAGTTGAGATTCGTATGGATCGAAGGTACAAAGAGTATGACCCTTTTATAATGTCACATATTGTTAGGCAAGTTTATTATGTTCCTTATCCTTCAACTCAGCCACGTAAACGAGGATGGTGTGTTGTAATCAAAACAAAACCATTGGGTCATATCGAAGCCGATGATGTAGTAGTCGAAGATGTCGCTTACCAAGATGATGAAACTTCTCAAGTTAATGATGTGATTGAAGTTGAACAAATTACAAGTTTGTGTGATACAGTGGTTGAGGGCCATCAAGTTGATGCATCCACATTGTTGACAGAAAATGATGTGGATGAAGAATGTGAAGAGTTTGTATCCGAGGATAGTATCAGAACAGATGAAGACTTTGAATAGATAGTATGATGTATTGTTACTTAATGTACTGTGTAATGTTACTTAATGTACTGTGTAATGTTACTTAATGTAGGATGTATTACATGTGTTTATTGATTGTAGATAAAATGCCGCCCCGAACCGATAGGGGTAAGGGTCAGCAGCGCCCGAGGATAAGGGTATGTGAGGCTCCTCAGTCGGCCGTATGTCCTCCCCCACAGAGTCAGGTAGAGCCCATGTCTACGACCTCTCAACATTTTATGCCACTGCAGTCATCTATGGGGTATCCTCCCCCACAGACTCAGGTAGATCCCATGACCATGGGTTCACAGCCTTTTCTCTCGCTACTATCATCCCATGGTTATCCTATGGCCCAACTTGGGAACCCATCCTTTATTAGCCCATCTGGGAACCCATCATTTATTAGCCCATCTGGGAACCCATCCTTTATTAGCCCATCTGGGACTTCATCATACCATCAGACTGGGGGATCTAGTTTTCCTCATCCCTCACAGGTACCCCCACCCTTCATGCAGTCTGGGATCTTTCCAGATCCCACACAGGTACCTCTGTCGTCCCAGCATCCCACAAACACACCATCATCATCCACGCATCATGGGGGATCTCGCACCCCACACCCACCACGTGCCACAGATATACCCGTGCCTGAGGAGCAGGAGGAGCAGGATGACCAGGAGCAGCAGGATGACCATGTTTTAGAGCAACCAACTGCAAATCCCACAGAGTATGAGATGATTGATGGCAGATATTTTATTGAGCCATGTGGAAAATCGTAAGTATCTAATTTATAAATTTTATTTAGTATACATGTTTCCATGTTTCCATGTTTATAATTAACACTTATTCAAATTGTTGTTTAGTTTCTCTCCGAGTAGGCCAGCTGCACAGTGTGTAAAACATGTGATTCAACAAATGTATAAAAAAGCTTGGAAGTCATTCAAAGAACTTTCCAAGGATGAGAAAGATGAATGGTTTGATAAATTTAAGGTAAAATAAATTTTATTGTTGTTATTTTAATTAGTTATTTTATTGTAATATATTATCTAACACTTATCTAACAATTTTTTTGAATGTCATACAACATTGTAGGAAAAGTGTACGTGGAATGTAATGGATGAATATATGATTAGAAAAAATTATCGGGGAAGAACATCTGTCCGACTTTCTGACATGCTTAGGCGTGTCAGACTTGATTGGGAAGAACGAAATATTCGTCCCAACTGGATAGGCAAGGAAGTATTTGACGAACTTCTTGCCTATTGGGCTACCGATAATTTTAAAGCTAAATCTCAAAAAGCAAAAGACATGAGAGCATCCGAAAGGGGGGTTGCCTTAATGCTACAGGAAGTATAAGCATTGGAGAACATGCAAAACGAATGGTAAAAATTATAACTACGGTTTAAAATTATATTTTGATTTATTATGTGTTTAATTAAATTTATTTATATTAATCAGACACAGGCACAAGGAAGACCCCCCCGACTTAATGAGTTGTTTGTGAAGACCCGTACAAAAAAATCGGGGGATTTGGTTGATGATCGGTCGAGAAGAACTATAGTAAGTTGTTTCTATTTTTTTTTTTTTGTTAAAATTCTATCAATTTTGTGGCGTGAATTTCACGTGGTAATAATGTTTGTGGCATGAATTTCATGTGGCAACAATATATGTGGGATTCTTTTCATGTCACAACTGTATCTAATTATTTTATTTGTTGTATGTGTAGGAGGAGTATCAAAGATTGCTCACACAATTTCTAGTTGAAAATCCTCAATATACACCTGTTGGTTCTAATCCGCTTGATCCACGCGTGGATATGTATATCTGGAGCTTAGTCACTGGAGGGAAGGGACGTAATGGGTGTTTTTTTGGTGTTGGTCCTTTGGCTGGCAACTACAGAACCGGAGATAGAACTTTATTTGATAGAGTTGCAAGTGGGGAAGGAACGTCCCGTCCAACACAATTGACACCTGAAATGATGGAAACGGTGAGGCAACTGGCTCTAACAGAGGCTAGACGAGAGACGGCGGAGCGTGAGGCGGCGTTAAAGGCCGAATTAGAGGAAATGAAAAAAAGACAACACGATATGGAGGAGCAAATGAGACAATTTATGCAGTCCATGAGTAGAAATCAAAATCAAAGAACAAGTGAAGACGATGTAGATGACGACGAATTTGATGTGTAATATTTATTTAGTTTTAAATATTAATTTTTGTATAAATAATTACTTTGCTATTTTATAATACATTTTCATATGTGTAATTTTAATTTAAAAATATTTCACTTAATTATTAATTATTCTATATTTTATTATTTATTAATTATTTTATCTTTTATTAATAATATAATTTAATAATAACAATATATTTTATCTTTTATTTTAATTTTGTTTTTAAGTTGTGAAGTGTAAATCACGTGGGTAATTTGCCACGTGATTTTCATGTGGCAACATACCATCCATTTTCAAATGTTGTGACGTGATATTCATGTGGCAAAGTTGTGTCATGAATATCACGTGGCAAAGTTTAAGCGCAGAAGGAAGTAAATTTCAAATGTTGCGACGTGATTTGCCTTTGGCAAATTAGCGACGTGTTTATCACGTCACAAAAAGTTGCCACACGCGTTCCAGCGACGTGAATCAACACGTCGCTATTTTTGACTAGTGAAGTGATTTTCACCTTTGCCACGTGATAATCATGTGGCAGGGGGGAGTTTTTCTTGTAGTGATATATGCACCCCCATCTGAATCACGATTAACCCGTTTTTCATAAACTAAACAACAATTGATTGTTAAATTTAATAAAAAGAATTGCAATACATTTCTTTACCATAATATAAATACTAAGAATTTGTGTAATATGGAACTCTCCAAGAGAGTTTGAAGGAGGACTCTCACTACAAAAATGATATTGATTTCTGATTAATTTTTCAAAAAACTTATAACTATGCGTCATAGAGTTTGTTAAAAAGCAATTTAATTTCCAAGGAATAGGGTTTTCTAAACACATAGGGGATATGCTTCATAGAGGTTGCGAGAACATGAGTCTTCACATAGCTTGGTGAAGGCCACATGTTAGAGAGTTATGAGGATATGCTACTTCGAAAAGATCATGGAGCTACACGTCAGAAGTTGTGGGGAGTTGTTTCCTTGGAAAGTTGTGTAGTCATTAAGGAAAAAGTTTTGACGGGCACTAGCTTGCCATTGCGTTTTTATTGGAAATTCGCCAAGTTCCGTTCAAAAATTTCACCACAATTTAATGAATTTCGAATCAAATTTTGATGAACAAGAATCAATTTTTTTTATTGATAACTCCTCTTATTCTTCACTCTTTACTCGAGTGAATCAACCACACTTTGGTTGTAAAATTTCGCTGCATAATTGAGAATGAAAAGAAGCAAAATTGAATTGGGGAAGAAAATAAAATTAGGGTTTTTGAGTAAGGAAAAAGAAGAAGAAGAAATTTCTACATAGTTTCTCTCTGCTTTCAAACTGAGAATTTCATTATTTTCAATTGCAAGTTCTTAAAAATGTGTTACAATCAATAATAGGGGTTACTCCCTATTTATGGATCTAGGTTTCCTTGCTTCTTAAGCAAAGCGAAAAATACTTAATTCTGTTAATACTACAAATTAGACCTAAGTCGAAGTTCCAGTCGATGTACACTACTTCAACGTTTCGACAACATAATGCATTTCGACGATAACAGTCTCTTTCAAAATGTTGCTTTTGATACAAAGAATTACATTCTCTGCAGCTTTTTCCTATAAAAAGAAGGAATTTGTATTCCATTTGTTCATCAATTTCATATAAGATAAGCCTTTTTTAATATTCAGATGTTATAAACATGAATCATCGAATCCATATTTGTCCCACTTGATAATAACCACGTAGAATCCACAAAGGGTGGAAGGCAACATCTAGAATAACTAGTATGTCCTTGCCATTTAGGAGACATTGTATTTTGAGGTAAATTCATTTTTAAGGCAAGAAGGAACATGACTCAATCTTGAGTCAAGTAACAGATATAGATAGGAGTCAAACATTTGAATCCCATGCAAAAGGAGAATAATGCCATAAGCGACTATAAAAGTTATTACATAATGATAGAGGAATAAAGACTTGATTAAAGTCAAAGTAGCTATAAATATGTTGTGGGGAGAATTACAAAGAGGATGATCATTTATTCACATATCACTAACCCTAAGAAGCCTCTGGTTTTGCATATCACATGCACAATCTCTCCTATTGTACTCACTTCAAGTACAAACATGGAAAAACCTGATCCACGAGAATAATAAGGGATACCCTTTCAAATAAACTCTTTCATTTAGAGATTAATTTGTTGGATTTGCGTTGTTTACCATGAAAGTTTGATAGTCATGTTCCAAAATCATAAGTAGAAAGGAAAATAAACTCATTTTCCCCTAAGGGATATAATTGTGTCCTACGGGGTATATTTGTTCCATATGGGGTATCATTGTGCCCCACAGAATATCATTGTGCCCTACATGGTATCGTTGCGCTCTATGGGATATCATTGCACCCTACAAAGTATCATAAAACCCTATGGAATATTATCACATCCAATGGGGGTCATGAAATACTAAACAGTACATTAAAAACCTTGTTGGGACGTAATATGTATTCATCTCACGACAAATCATTGAAAAGCAGATGGCGTTGTTCAATATCGCCCAAACTCACAAAGGTGTGGCATTAGTAATGAATTTCATAGTTTATGATAGAAAAATGATTAAAACTGTTTTAAATTTTATATATAATTTTTTTTTGTTTTTCTTAAATTTAAATATTAATATTCATAATATCTTGTAATTTTGTTTAAAGTTATAAAGAATAAAATAAAATAACTTTATATATATTTTAATGTACTGCGACATTAGTAATAAATTTTATAGTTTATGATAGAAGAATGATTTAAAAAATATTTTAAATTTTATATATAAAAAATGTTTTGTTTTTCTTAAACTTAAATATTAATATTCATAATATCTTGTAATTTTTTTTAAAGTTATAAAAAATAAAATAAAATAACCTTATATATATTTTAATGTATATGATATTAGTAATGAATTTCATAGTTTATGATAGAAAAATGATTTAAAATGTTTTAAGTTTTATATATAAAAAATGTTTTGTTTTTCTTAAATTTAAATATTAATATTCTTAATATCTTGTAATTTGTTTTAAATTATAAAGAATAAAATAAAATAACCTTATATATATTTTCATGTACTATTACAAATTTGATTACTACATGTCTCTTTTCTTAAAAAAATAGTTTAAACACATGCATAATTAGGCTTGACCTAGGGTAGGTCATAAGACCACTACATAGGGCCTTAATTATTTTCCATGCGGTATAATTGTATAAGATCACATGAGGACATATGAAGTTTATTAAGGGTAGATGAATACCGCACATTATCTAAAATTTGACTCTTAATTTTCCATTGGCTGCATTACTCACCCTATGTTGGATTTGAATAAAATCATTTATTGTCCACTCATGAAACATAGGATAGACATATACTTAGATACTATCATTATGGAAGCTCTTCCAAAAAAATAGGAAGAATAAGAGTTCGAGGCTCCTCAAAGGGATAGAATAACCACCACATGAGTTCAAGAATCCAAGTCCAATAAATCTTTATAAATGTATCAACTACAAAATTAAAAAGGACATTCAATTCATTCGTAAACTATTTAGATAAAGAGCTTCTTGCATTACAGTCACAAGGTTGAAACTCATTATAATTTTAACAGTTACACTAATTAACTACCATAATCTATTTAGAGTTTGTTTTTCATATGATTTATAATTTTAAAATCACTTTCAATAATATGAAATTTGATTTCAAACTATTTTTATTTTTAGAAACTTTAACAAAGGTTTCTCTATTATGACTGTTAAACATAATTGATTATAATAATTTAATAAATATTTTTAATTTTAAAAGATAAAAAATAATGTTTAAATAAAAAATCTAATTTTATATTTAAAAAATTAATTTTAAATTATGTCTCACACCTAGAGATATATTATGCAGATCCTTTGTACAACTAATAAAGACTCGTGAATATGCTGATTTTATGTAATTTTCAAACTAATCTGATACTGTAACCAAGAAAAATATATAATAATATTGGTTTTTACTTTCAACGGTTCAATAAAATATTCAAAATTTTATCTTGTATTCCTTTGACATGTTGGTGACTTCCACGTTTGCTATAGCATATACTCTATGTTGTGTTGGATTCCAATATCAAGTAGACTAGAGGTCTCTCACAAAATATCTTATTAGACTATTTACAAAGTCAAATTACTATTGTCACTATTAAAAAGTCAAATAACACTACAACCCAAATTAGTAGGCAATTGGTCAACAGAAAAAAAATGAAACAATATGCAATTCAATAATATTTTTTAATGATTTAAATAATTTTTTTTCCCGTAAATTAGTGACTCTTTTTATTTTGATTTCTGTAAAAAAAAATATCTAAATCCTTATATTTCATTTTTTTATTAATTTTAGTCTCTAAAAGTAAAATTCGTAAAAAAATCGAAGAAAAATTTGTAGGAAATCTATGGATTTTTTTCCGAATTTTGATTTTAGGGACTAAAAACAAACACAAAAAATAAGATATAAGGTCTCAGACAAAAAAAAAATAATTACAGGTATCAAAATAAAAAATTCAATAATTTACCGGGATCAACCTATTATATTAGTCTTTTTTTTAATTTATATAACTCTATAACTTTATTTTAAAGTTGAATATTTATTCAAAATAAAAAAAAAATATTTACTTCAAATAGCTAGACAATTATACGCCTAGATTTTATTTGAGAGTTTGAAGAGGATGAGAAAAAATAATTTTAAAGAAGAATTAAGAAAAAATAAAAAAAAAATCAACATATTTTAATTTTATAAAGAAGAATTAAAAAAAATCATTATTATATTTTAATTTTAAAATATTATAACAACATAAAATATATTTGAAATTTTATATAATCTTTCCAAAACTTTCCAAAACTCTTTTTTAATATAAATTTTGAATTCTTCATATTTAAAAAAAAAATTATCTTATGAAAAAAATAAAATCTTAATCCTCTTAATCAAAATCCTTCAATTTTTTATACTTTATTCTTTTATCTTTTCAAAGTTTTGGTCTCCCTTCCCATACAAACTTTCAAATAAAACCTTACTATAATTCCATGGATATGATGGATATAATCCATCACGTTTGACTTCTCAAATGTCAGCCACTCCCACTCATTACAAAAATTATACAATCAATGAGTGAGTGATGAACCAAATCAGAATAGAAGTGGAGTCTTCATTTTTTGGAAGAGTTCATTCACTAAATGATTTGCGACACTCAAATCCTTGATATTTAGATGTGTTCATATTAACATGTATAGTGAGTGTGTGACACAAATTTTGAATGTAAAAGTGATGGTTGTTCCTTGAATTTTCAGTATAAAAAAACATTTTACTCTATAGATAATAAGTGGGCAATGGAGAAATGATAAAGACAGCGGAATAAAAAAAGACATAGGGGTCATTTTCATGGCTCTGACTCTCAAGAGAAGAAATGGTGTTGATAGTTGACAGGCTCTACAGCGGAAAACGAGTGAGACGTTTGAAAATCGTCGCACGCCTGCACGCCTATTGGGCCCTACGTAGTTGACACATGTTTTCCAATTGTCTAGTATTTTATTTTACTCTTCTTTTTGGAATAGTGTAAGTGTGACGTACCCATGTGGTTGGATTAACTTAACTTCCTAAATTTCACAATGATAACCTTAAAAAAATATATCTAGATTCTTTTAATGTATATTGGCGGCATATATCGAAGAAGAAGAAGTGTGTAGAAAAGATTCGAAAGAATTTATGTAAATTTAGTGTTGAATATCAGAATGATTATTATTATATTTTTAGGATAGAGAATTAGATGATAAGTTTAACTTACCATGGACTTTTTCAGATAATCTGAGTTTGTTTTAGATTCGAAAATAATATATTAATATATTATATAATTTTTTGTTTTATTTCTGCTTTACATTAAAAATTCATTATAAATTCTTTTTTTTTTTTGTATTTAAACACTTTTTAGTGTGACCGTCAGTCAGAGTCTTCTTTGATCATAATAAAATTCAGAATTTTCTCTTTCTTTCTGGTGAATTTCAGAGCTTTATCTAACATGTTTGTCGCTTACAATCTTGTGTTGTCGTTCTACGTTTAACGCTGGCTAATCTGTTGTGATTCTGAATGTGTCAGGTGACATCAGATCAGGTTATCTCATGTATCTTTTTGTAGCCTGATCAACCATGGGAGATCAACGGATGACCAGAGCAGACATTGAGGGAATTACCGTAACTTTTACCGCGGGCCTAACTAATTTAACTGAATAGATGGCGACTTTCGTAAATCAGGTGAACAATGCCAATAACAACAGGAACCAACGAAGAGGCAGGGGATGAGAATATATTAGGATTCCGCGGGGTAGAAACAATTGTGTTGTTATTCCTAAAAATTTGAGTTCTGAAGAAGAAGAATCCTACGAGGAAGAGATAGTTTATTATAAAAATCGACACTATAACCATGTCTATCGAGTGAAGGTTGATATTCCATTGTTCTACTAAACGATGAGAGTGTAGGAGTTTCTGGATTGACATATTAACGTTGACAGATTCTTTGTTGTTGTGGGCGTCCTTGAGAACAAGCGAGTTAAGACGGTGACGATCAAGCTGAAGAGTATTGTTGTTGTCTGGTGAGATAAGCTTGTTGTTTCGAGGCAGTGGCAAAGGAAGGGGTCAATAAGAACTTGGCGAAGAATGAACAATTGATGCTGAAGCGGTTTTTACCGGAGGATTATGAATAAATTATTTATAAGATGTATATTGAGTGGGTTTAGGGAAACAAAATTGTGGCAGAATATACAATTGAGTTTCTGCATTTTTCTAAGCGTAATGAACTGGGAGAATCATTGAGCCATGAATAGATCCATATATCAGTTGCTGGAAGGGATATTTGTAGGAGAATATGGGTTTACAGACTACATGAATTGTTACTGAGGCATTATGTCTAGCTTTAAAGGCATAATTGATGGATAAATATCCTAAAAATTTCTCATATTTTAGAAGGTATTCACCCCGTAACAACTTTGAATCGGCAAGCGACAAGGAAAAAAGTGCAAGAACCAAGGATTCCAACCCTAGAAATAATGGGGCTTACAGCTCTAGCGTCTTGCACCCGGGTAAACACATGTCCAGAGGTAGAATAATCTATATGTTAAACCCACTGGAGACACATGTTATTTTTGTAATGGAAGAGGTCACAAATCAAATGTTTGTTTAACAAGGAGATTCATTTTTGTTATGAAAGAAAGGGAAGAGGAAAAGAAAGGAGAAGAACATGCTTTTGAAAACGATGAATATGTAGAGGTTGAGTTTGTAAAGGGAGAATCTGATGAGAGGGTAAACTTTGTGTTTCATATAATTTTACTAGCATCCAAAGATGAAGGGAAACACAAGAATTTGTTTAAAACACATAATTCTATCAATAACAAAATGTGTAATTTGATCGTGGATAATGGTAGCACGGTGAATCTGGTGCCACAAAAATTGGTATATTATTTGAAGTTGTCCACAGAACCCCATGAGAAACCATACCCCATTGTTTAGGTAAGCAATGGCTCCAAAGTTTGAGTATCACTAGCCTACATAATTCCTATCTCCATCAAAAGTACTACAAAGAAGAGGTGCTTTGTGATGTTCTTGATATGGATGTTTGTCATATTTTACTGGGTAGACTTTAGCAATTTGATAATGATATCACTTATCGAGGACATGATAACTTGATGTTTTTACATGGGGCACACGGAAAATTGTTATGGCTCATGTTTTGCACTTTGAGAAGAATCTAGGTGGAAAGAAGTCTAGTTTCTTGGTGATGATTCAAAGTGAAAAAAAAAGCTTCATGAGGCTGTCAAAGAAACTGAATATTTCTGTTCAGTGGTGATCAAAGGACTAATGAGTGTTGTAAAGGAGGAAACAACCATTCCAGAATAAGTGATAAAGATCCTAGAGGGTTTGACCATATAAGAACTACCAAACAATTTTCCTTCTATGTGAGATATTCAACGTTAGATTGATCTAATTCTGGGTCTAACTTACCAAAGCTTCCTCACTATTGTATGAGCCCTAAGGAGAATGATATTTTAAGGGAGCATCATTATATCATAATCAGAGTTGGAGTTGAATGGAAAACAACTTTCAAGAGCAAATGTGAATTGTACGTGTGGTTAGTGAAGCCTTTTGGATTGTCAAACTCCCAAAGGATCTTCATGAGGTTGATGAATCAAGTTTTACATCCATTTACTGGTCTTTCGTAATGGTTTATTTTTATGATATTATGATTTATCGTAAGATCAAGAAAAAGCATGTGAAACAGGTGTTGCAAGTCTTACATGAGAACCAGTTGTACGTTAATATGAAAAAGTGTACATTCAGCGCCAACAAATTACTATTCCTATGATTTGTTGTTAGTGAATAAGGGATTCATGATGATGCAAATAAGGTAAGTGCTATCAGGGATTTACCTGCACCTAAATCAGGGACTGAGGTTTATGTTATCAGGGAGGTTTATCAAGGATTTCAATACTATCACTGCACCTATTATTGCATGTCTGAAGAAATGGAAGTTCAGTTGGGTATTTGAGCAAAAGCAGAGTTTTGCATTGATTAAGGAGAAACTATGTACCGCGCCAACATTAGCACTTCCTGATTTTGAAAAAAGGTTCCAAGTTGAATGTGATGCTAGTGGAGTGAGGATATGAGTTGTTTTGTCTCAGGAGAAGAAACCATTGGCCTTTTTCAGCGAGAAATTAAGTGATGATCGACTGAAATGAAGTACTTATGATCAGGAATTCTATGAAGTCCTTAAAGCTCTGCAATATTGGGAACATTATTTAGTTCAGAGAGAATTCATTATATGTTCACTGACCATCAATCTTTGAAGTTTCCTCGCAGCCAGAAGGTGATAAACAAGATGCATGCTCGGTGGGTAAGTTTTTTGCAGAAATTTCCTTTTGTTATTCAGCATAAATCACTAGCATTTAACAAGGTAAATGATGCATTGAGTAGGAGGGATTCCTTACTAATTAACTTATCACAAGAGATTGTTGGCTTTTAGTGTCTTAAAGAGTTATATGAAAGTGATGTTGAATTCATGGAATTATGGACCAAGTGCAGTGGAAAGCATCCTTGTGCAGATTTTCATATTCAAGATGGCTATCTTTTTAAAATGGATCGACTGTGCATCCCTTGCTCTTCTCTAAGAGACAAGTTAATTTGAGATCTGCATGGTGGTGGTCTTAGCGGTCATATGGGGTAAAGACAAGACCATTTCTAGCATGGAAAAGAGATATTATTGGACACACTTGAGAAATGTCGCTTGTGTTATAGTTAGAAGGTGTTATACTTGTCAGGTTTCTAAAGGTCAATCTCAAAATACTAGTCTTTATATGCCTTTACCTATTCCCGATCATATATGGAAATATTTAGCCATGAATTTTATGTTGGGATTGCCTCGTACGCAGAGAGCCACATATTTTGTGTTTGTTGTAGTATATTGATTCCCCAAGATGACACACTTAATTGCTTGTAAGAAGATTATTGATGCATCCAACATAGCCAAACTATTTTTCAGAGAAGTTGTGCGTCTTCACGGGGTTCTTACGTCAATTAATTTAGACATGGACACCAAATTTCTTAGTCATTTATGGATTACTCTTTGGATATTTTTTGGAACAATGTTGAACAGGAGTTTTATGGTTCATCCTTAAACAGGTGGATAAACTGAGGTAATAAATAGAACTTTGGGGAATATGATTCAGAGTGTTTGTCGGGACAAGTCAAAATAGTGGGATTTAATTTTTCCTTAGATCTAATTTTCTTACAGCGGCGTTGTGCACTCAGGTACAAGGAAATCACCCTTTTATATGGTTTATACTTATGTTCCTAATCATGTGATTGATTTGATTAAGTTTCCTAAGGCCTCTAGAGTTAATGCGGTTGTTGAGAATATGGCAAAGGAGATTGTAGTTGTTAAATAAGTTGTCAAGGCTAAGTTAGAGGATATTGGGAAGAAGAATAAGGAAGCTCTTGATAAACGCGTGATAGTTAAAGTTTTCAATGTGGGAGACAATGTGATGGTGATTTCACGTAAGGAGAGGTTCCCAATTGGTACTTAAAACAAGCTGCAGCCACGCAAGTATGACTCATTCCAAGTTACCCAAAAGATTAATGATAATGCTTATGTGGTAGCTTTCATAGATTCCAAGAATATATCTAATTCTTTCAATGTTGCTGACATTCATGAGTATCAAGTAGATGAGGCTCATTATCAATAATGGAACTCGAGGTCAAGTTCTTTAGAGGTGGAGGAAATTGATGTAGGAAGGCTGGTTGCACATATCAAAGAAGAAGTCAAACGTCGAAAAGGTTTGGCAGGATTTGTGCAAGTTTGGTATCTGATGTCGAAATGACTATTATTAAACCTTTTTGGATATGAAATTGGGTCACGAGTCTAACTCGCCGCTTTTCTGGTGCGCATGGGCTTTTTAAGCCATCGGAGTTGTTTCAGTCACAAAAACAACATTATAATATTTTCCGTAATTTTCTATTTTAGTTCTGTTTTGCATTAAAAGCCCATTAGGGTTTCTTTTTTCTGTATTTAAACACTTTTGGGCATGGTCGTCAGGGTCATCTTTGATCGTAATGAAATCCAGAGTTTTCTCTTTCTTTCTGGTGGAATCCATGGCTTTATCTGATAGGTTTGTCGCTTGCAAACTTGTGTTCTCATCCTAGGTTTAGTGCTTGCTAATTTTTCGGGATTTCGATTGCATTATAATGCCAAAGTAATATCTTAAATATAAAGGTTGAAAATCAAGAGCGTACAAAAGAAAAAAAATTAAATCGCACAACTAATCACTAATAAAAAAAGAAAAACAAATGTACAACTAAGAGAACTAAAAAGCACCACGAAACAAGAACATCACTAAAAAAAAATTAATCAACTAAAACTTTATCCCCATAAGGTTCGAGCTAGATCTCAAATCAACATAATCACCATCTATAGATTATAATGCATTCAGAGAACCGCCCAAAACCACATACCCTAACAAATCCGAAAATTAATACAAAACACTCAATTCGCTATATAAGTTTAAAAAGAGACTAATGTTTTGAAGATAGTCGCGGAAAGTGCATGAGTTCACCTTTGAACTACCTATAAATCATTGTCTGACAAACAATTCACTATTCTTGACAAACCAATAAAAATCTCATTATTAAGGACCATCCAAATAGATCGGACAACAACATGTCAAATCATAACAATACCATATCTAGTGATACACATGGTATAATTTTAAGGGTTAATAATCAATTTTTCTACTTTTATATATGACGAGTCAGGGAAAAAATATAAAAAAATATAGATTATCTCCTGACATTTATTTTTGGTATATCATTAAATCTAGTCACCCATTTAAGTGACGTGGTAGTGATATGGTGTGATTTTTTTAAATATATTTTTCATTTAAATTAAATATATGTGGCAAAAATTCAACAAGACAATATGTTATACTGTGGAGATATGCTTCAAAGTTAAAGAAGTAAAGTACTGAGAATACTATAAAAATAAATATTGAGAGACCTTTCTCTATTATTCCACCACATTTTGGTAATTTGCATTTCTCTTTTGATAGTTGTAAGAAGGGTTTTATTAAGGGATGCAAGTCATTTATTGGAGTAGATGTCTGTTACCTTAAGAAAAGTATGTCGATCAACTATTACTTAATGTTGCTAAAGATCCAAATGACATGTACTATCATATAGCTTCCAGGGTTATCGAGGCAGAGAAAAACTAAATTTGAGTGTGATTTTTACAATTACCCGTTGAAGATATTGGGGAAGACAAAAAATATATTTTTATATTAGAACAATAAAAGGTATATTTTTGTTTTTTTTCTTCTGAACTTAACCTACATTAAGAGTGTATTGATGGAACTTAAATTTACATTGAGATTGTGTTTGTATTAGTCTATTTCTGCATTATTTATATTTTTGAACTTATTAAGTTTCTATATTAACATTGTATTACTGACACTTAACCCCGCAAGTTTGTATTGCTTGCATTTAACCTTACATTAAGTTTGTTTATGCACTTAGTCACTATTGGTCTATATTCACGCAGGGACTTTTTAGTGTTTTTTATGAAATGTTTGAACAAATTTGGCATATAATTTTTTAAAGATATTCATATTCCAATTTTAAAAAGTAGTTTGGTGATGGAACTACACTCGGTGGCCTTATGTTGAGAGCTACAAATTAACTTACAATCATGTTTTGGAGAAAAATGCTACTAGGCTAAAGCAGTTGGATAAGAAAACTTGTGAGTGGCTGATGGGTGTCCCTACTAAGTTATGGTGTAAATATACTTTTAATTTTTATCCCAAGTGTGATGTGCTGATTAATAACATTAGTGACTCTTTCAATAGTACAATCTTACAAGTTAAGGACAAACCAATACTTACAATGTGAGTAGATTAGAAATTATTTAATGAACAATTTAAATATACAAAAAAGAAAACATAATGGCATGCCTGTTAATTGAAATAAAATTCTGTTTTTAGCCTTTCAAAGAATTAATAGAATTTATTTCTTTAGAGTCACTTTAGTTGTATCATTTTATTCTCAATGTATAAATACTTGTGTAATATTCCAATTCAAGGTTAATGCAAAAATTAATACTCATCCAATATTACTCTATTTTCTCTATTTTTCTCTCTCATCTTCATCTTCCCCAATTTTCTTTTCTTCCACCATTGTCAAACCTTCAATTGGAGTTTTATGTTCTAACATTTGGCATCAAGAGCCTTGGTTATCGATCCTAATCCGCTGCAACAATGGCAACTGTTTCCAATGATCGAATTCCCACCAATCTCCCGATTCTTGATTCGAAGAACTATGATAAATGGGCAAAACAAATGAGGGTTTTGTTTAGTTATCAAGAGGTGGTTGAAATCGTCGTCAATGGAGTTACACAATTAGGGGCAGAGGCTACCGACATTCAAAGAGCTACACACAAAGAAGAGAAGAAGAAGGATTACAAAGTCCTATTCTTGATTCATTCGTGTGTTGATAACGACAATTTCGAGAAGGTTGGCGATTGTGAATCGGCGAAGCAAGCATGAGAAATCTTGGAGAAAGCATATGCCGGCGCCGTCAAAGCGAAGGTTATAAGGTTACAAACTTACAAGCGACAATTCGAGTTAACACAAATGGAAGACAAAGAAATGATCAACGACTACATTACACGCATTACCTGGTTAGTTAATCAAATCAAATCTTGTGGGGAAACGATTCTTGAGCAGAATGTTGTATCGAAAGTATTGCGTTCGTTAACGCCGTGTTTCGACAACATAGTTGTGGCTATTGAAGAATCAAAGGATCTAACAACGTTGAGCAAGGATGAATTGCAAAGTTCGTTAGAGGAACATGAACAAAGGATGGATGAGAGAGGCCCCAAAAAAACCAAAGCAGAGATTGCTTTGCAAGCGCGTTTCAATGAGAAGAATAAGAGGTTGAAAGGAAAATTTGCAGCGAGAGGTAAATCAAATTTTCAGAATTTTGGTTCAAATGATTCGCAAAATTCAAAGCATTCGACGAGTGAAAAGGGTGAAAGTAGCTCCAAGGATAGTGTTCATAGCAATGGTTTCAAGAAGCGTGATGTGAGTAAGGTGCAATGCTACAAGTGCAGAAAGTTTGGACACTTTGCAAATTCGTGTCGTGGTAAATCGAATGAGAATCACAATAATGAAGCTAAGGTTGCTAGGGAAGAGGTAGATGATGAGGACACACTTCTAGTAATGATCACGGAGGGGAGTTATGGCATTACAGATGTTCCGAGCAGCAGCTACAGTAGTGACAGTTTGCGAGACAGCAGCTGTACCGTTCCAGAAAATAGCGAGAAAATGCATTCGGATCGAAATGCATTGGTTACCGTTTGTGATGGAGTCCAAGGGAGAGATGAGTGGTACTTGGATTCCGGTTGTTCAACACATATGACGGGTCGAAAAAATTGATTTGTGCAAATCAATCAAGCGGCAAAAAGTAAAGTCAAATTTGCCGACGTCACCACTTTAAGCGCCGAAGGGGTAGGAGATGTTTTGATCGGAAAAAAGGAATGGTGGACATTCAAAGATCAAAGATGTCTTGTATATACCGGGAATTAAGTGTAATCTTTTAAGCATTGGCCAATTACTTGAAAGAGGATACAAAATTCGATTGGAGGACAAGATTTTACGCGTTTTGGATTCAAATGGTGTGTTGATTCTAAAAGCGCCGATGGCTACCAATAGAACCTTTAAGGTTGAGTTAAAGGTTATGGAGCATCGTTGTCTATCTACCGCGGCAAGTAGAGATGAGTGGTTATGGCATTACCGTCTTGGTCACCTTAATTTTAGGGATCTAAGAAAGTTGCAACACAGTGAAATGGTAACGGGGCTGCCACACATTAGTATTCCAACTTAATTGTGTGAGGAATGTGTGAAGGCTAAACAACACAAGAATGTGTTTAGCAAAGATGCGGGTCGAAGAACCAAAGACTTACTTGAGGTGGTATGTTCCGACGTTTGCGGACTGATGCAAGTAGAGACTTATGGTGGCAATCGATATTTTGTTACATTCATTGACGATTTTAGTAGGAAGCTTTGGACATATCTTATCAAGAGAAAAGATGAGGTATTTGGAGTTTTCAAGAATTTCAAATCCATGGTGGAGCGCCAAAGCGGTCGGAAGCTCAAAATTCTCAAAACGGATGGTGGAGGTGAGTATACCTCTAGTGCGTTTGGGAAGTTTTGTGATCTTGATAGAATTGTACGTGAGGTGGTGCCTCTGTATACGCCTCAACAAAACGGGGCTCCCGAGAGGAAAAATCGCACAATAATGAACATGGTGCGTAGTATGCTTTGTGGGAAAATTTTGCCTAAGGAATTATAGGGTGAGGTCGTGTTTACAACCACCTACTTGTTGAATAAGTGTCCCACTAAGAAGCTGGAGAAACTCACATAGGAAGAGGCTTGGAGTGGCTTCAAACCGAATTTGAATCATTTACGCATTTTTGGATCGATTGCATATCGTCATGTACCGGACCAACTTCGAAAGAAATTGGATGATAAGGGTGAGAAGCTGATATTTGTAGGATATCGCTCTACTGGAGAGTACAAGTTGTTTGATGGAAAAAATTGGAAGATCATCATAACCCAGGATGTGACTTTTGATGAAGTCAAAACTGCAGAAAATGCAGCAGTAATCGATTACCCTACTGGCAGTAATCAATTACTCACAGAAAAATAGCAGCAGCAGGTTTTTGAAATTACTGATCCGGAGGCTTCCGACACCGTTGTACCAGCACCTACAGTAGCGCAAAACGATGTTGCTAATAATGGTAGACCAGTGAGGCAAAGAACCTTGCCTCATAGACTCCGAGATTACGAAAGATTCCAAGATAACGAAGTGAATAACGATGGTGACTTTGTTCATTTCGCGCTTATGGCCGAATCCGAACCGGTAAATGAGGAAGAAGCCTTAAGTGATCCTAAGTGGATATGTGCAATGAAGGAGGAGCTGGAATCTATTGAGAAAAACGGTACTTGGGAGTTGGTCGATTTACCACTTGGAAAGAAACTGATAGGTGTGCGATGGGTCTATAAGGTTAAAGCAAATCCCAAAGGTGAAGTAATCAAGCACAGAGCTCGATTAGTGGCGAAGGGGTTCTTGCAACGAGAACGTATAGACTATGAGGAGGTATTCACACCGGTGGCTAGATTAGAGACTATTCGTTTGGTTGTTGGTATTGCGCATAGCGACAATTGGATGGTTTACCAAATGGATGTCAAATCTGTGTTTTTGAATGGTCCTCTTGTTGAGGAAGTCTATGTGGGGCAGCCACCCGGTTTCGTATTGTTTCGTTCTGAGTTCCCTGATTCTTATAACTAGACCTGTCGGACAAAAACACAGATATCTCACGCATAAAATCATTAAAATATAAGTAAAACATAACAATGATTAAAAATGCTTAAATATAATGACGGAAGTAAAACTAACTCGAAACGTATCATAAATGCTTGCACAGTGTGTCAAAAGCCTCTGTTTCGTGTCGAATCAGTAACGAAAACTTAATGCAAATGGTGATTGATCAACTATCAATGACAAATACAAGTTGGTATTGAAATAAATCAGATACCTAAATACGAATGTTTAATATCTATGAAAGTTAAAAAGAATTAAGGGACTAATAACACCCAAAGATGGAAGTTTAGCCCAATTTTTCTTTTTTTTACTTTTATGATACCTAAATGAATATATATATAATATATATATATATATATATATATATATATATATATATATATATTATATATATATATATATATATATATATATATATAATATTAATATATTCATGTGTAGTGAAATATTTTAGAGATTGATTTATTTCTTTATAATTAATTGTCATGTTACATACACACTAAAACATATTTGTTTCTTGAAACCTAGAACCCCTTAGGATTTCCTTGCTAATTACTAATGAATATATCTTTAACCATTTCTTTATTTAAAACCTAATAAAATGCTATAAATAAATACAAATTATTATAATCATTATATCTCTTTGTAGTTTGATAGTTATGAGAGAGCAAACCGAAGTGCATAATATTTTTAAATTTGGAGTTGCTATTTAATAGCAACCTTATAACTTTTTAATGGTGGTAATAAGAGCACATACAATGAAATGAGACCGTGAAAAAGGAAAATAAATAGATACCCATTAAAAAAATTGAAGAAACAGAAAAGAAAGATAAAAAAAACACGTGGCTTCCAAAAACAAAAGATAAAAAAATCGAATGAAAAATTTTAGTGCCTAAAATCAAGAATTAGTTCATTTAGCCTAAATTTATATTACCATGACCTTAATACCTTAAAAGTGTGGGTAAGATAATGGCAATAGATATTAATCTAATAAATTATATCCACATCTTATGTCTAAAATTGTGCACCGGTTACTTATATTATGTTTAAAATTATACATCTATTTTACTACTAATTATTTTGTTGTTATCCGTATTTCCGTTTCTGTTATTACTAATTAATGACAATTCATATATTATATATAATATATATTATATAATATATATATATATATATATATATATATAATATATATATATATTATATATATATATATATTAATATATATATATATATAATATATATATATATTATTCATTGTACGCTTTCTATATGAAGAATAATTGAATTCAATTATTGGAAACCTAATTGGTTATCCTTTTTAATCTTTTACTTATTTTTATATGGTATCATAGAGCCAGTGAGATCCATGGCACGTGGTAACAATACTTCAGCATCCAATGATCAGGGTGCTTCATCTATTGATCCATCAAGTTCCTATTATGTCCTTTCAAGCGATGATCCAACCTCAGTTTCAATTACTCCCCTGCTTATCGGTTCCAATTACCATAGTTGGGCCCGGTCTATGCGTAGGGCTTTGGGTGGAAAAATGAAATAAGATTTCGTTAATGGTTCTATTACGGTTCCTATAGGTCAATTGGATCCAACATTTCGTGCTTGGACGCATTGCAATATGCCCGTGCACTCATGGATCATGAATTTTATCGTTGAATCAATTGGTCAATCCATTGTATTTATGGAAAATGCGGTCGATGTCTGGAATGATTTGAAAGAACGCTCCTCTCAAGGTGATTTGGTTAGTGTATCAGAATTGCAACAAGAAATTTATGCTCTCAAGCAAGAGCATCAAACGGTAACAGAATCTTTCTCTGATCTTAAGATTTTGTGGGAAGAACTAGAAATGTATATGCCAATACCTACATGTACTTGTCGCGTTCGTTGTTCTTGTGAAGCTATGCGTACCGCTAGATATAATCATAATTTACTTTATGCGATTCGTTTTTTACTGGTCTTAGTGAAGAATTCAACATTGTTAAGTCACAAATTCTGCTATTAGATCCTTTACCTAGCTTGAATAAAATTTTCTCAATGGTTATTCAGCATGAACGTCAAATTGTTCATCATGTTTCCGTGAATGATGGCTCTAAAGTCCTTGTTAATGCTGCTGAAAATAGGAGATCAAGTTTTAGAAATAATAAGACTGGTTCTAAATCTGGAGAGAGTTTGTACTTTTTGTGACAAATCAGATCATATTGTTGATACTTGTTATCGCAATCATGGAGTTCCACCTCATTTATAAAAGAAAAGTTCAAATTATGCAGCTCATAATGCTGCTGCAGAAAATTCTACACCGTCAGCCCTTACACATGAACAGTATAATACTCTTATGTCTCTACTCCATGCTTCTAGTATTGGTAAACAATCTACTGCACATGCTTATAATCAGGTGAGCTCATTCCAATCAACTGATTATCCATCAGTCGATGATAAAGGTAATATTTCTATTTTTTCTTCTTGTGTTAATAACACAACTCTTGGTTCTTTGATCATCGATTCAAGAGCTAGCGGTCATATTTCTGGTTCATCCCATTGGTTTCATTCTCTTCATGATATTAGTCTTATTTCTATTAGATTACCTAGTGGTAATTTTGCCGTAGCAAAACAAATTTTGCAAAATTTATTTTTCTCAAAGTTTCTTCTTAACAAATGTCCTTTATGTTCCTAATTTTTCTTTGAATCTAATTTCAGTTGCCAAACTCTGTTATACGTTATCTTGCCTTGTTAGTTTCACTAATTCACAATGCCTCGTTCAGGATCCTCGGTCATTGAAGACGATTGGTTCTGCTGAACTCATTGAAGGATTGTATCACTTGGTTCTGCCAGATAAGATTCGGAATGTATCTGCTGCCCCTTCCAACTCTGCTGTCATCATACCAGAAAATGTATTATGGCATTTTAGACTAGGCCACCTCTCCAACTCTAGAATGGCTTTGCTACATTCTGATTTTCCCTTTATTGTTATAGATCAAGAAGGAGTTTGTGATGTATGCCATTTGGCAAAACAAACAAAAATTACCATATCAAAGGAGTTTTAATAAAGCCATGAAACCTTTTGATCTAATTCACTTTGATATATGGGGTCTTCTTGCTATTAAATATGTTCATGGTTTTTCTTATTTTCTTACTGTTGTTGATGACTTCAGTAGATATACTTGGGTTACTCTTATGGGATCTAAGGCTGAACTTAGTCAACATGTCATGAATTTTGTCCAACTAATTGAAACACAACATAACACCCTTGTTAAAACCATAAGAATTGATAATGGCCCAGAATTTTTGATGCCTTCTTTCTATTCTTCCAAAGGAATTATTCATCAAAAAAGTTGTGTAGAATCTCCACAACAAAATGGAAGAGTAGAAAGAAAACATCAACATATATTGAATGTAGTTAGGTATCTATTGTTTCATTCAAATTTACCTAAAAAATTTTGGTGTTATGTTGTGTCACATGTTGTTTTTATCATAAACTGTGTCTCTAGTCCTCTTCTTGAAAATAAATCACCATATTTTTTGATGCATGATAAGCTACCTGATTTGAAAATTTTAAAAGTGTTTGGATCTTTAGTTTATGCATCTACTTTACATTCATATAAAACAAAATTGGATCAAAAAGGTAGAAAATGTGTGTTTCTAGGCTTTAAAAGTGGCATGAAAGGATATATACTTCTTGATCTAAACAATAAGGAAATCTTTGTTTCTAGAAATACCACACACCATGAACACATTTTTCCATATAATCCAATTTCAAAACCTTCAAATTGGAAATATCATTCTCATGGCAGAACACTTGATGATGATGTTCCAATTATCCACCCCCCTAATGACACAATATCACATAACACAATACCACCAGATTTCACTCCACTATCGGCTACCCCAGAACATCAACCTACTAGGCAAAGGCATCCACCATCTTATCTTGCAGATTATGGGTGTTATGCTTCCAACGGTTCAACAAAATTAAAGTCTTCAGGTACTCCTTACCCTATCACTTCTCATCATTCTTTTTCACATTTATCACCTTCACATCAAGGTTTTTCTTCTTCTATCACACACTGCACAGAGCCAAAATCTTTTAAAGAAGCAAGTCAGTATGATTGTTGGCAAATAGCTATGAAATCTGAATTAGATGCATTAGATAAAAATGGCACTTGGATTCTAGTAGATTTGTCACCTCATGTGAAGCCTATTGGTAGTAAATGGGTATACAAAGTTAAACATAAAGTAGATGGCTCTATTGAAAGGTATAAAGCACTGTTGGTTACGAAATGGTATAATCAGATTGAAGGTATTGAGTTTTTTGAAACCTTTTCATCGGTTGCAAAACACACTACAGTTAGAATATTACTTGTTATTGCTTCAATTAATTATTGGCATTTGCATCAATTAGATGTAAATAATGCGTTTTTGCATGGAGAATTACAAGAAGAAGTTCATATGACTATTCTAGACGGTGTTTCATGTACCAAACCTAATCAAGTGTGTAAATTTCTTAAAAGTCTCTATGGTCTCAAACAAGCAAGCAGGAAATGGTATGAAAAATTTACACCTTTGTTAGTGAAGGAAGGATATCAACAATCTACACCTGATTACTCACTTTTCACGTTGAAAAATGGTCATGAATTTACTGCCTTGTTGGTTTACGTTGATGATGTGATCTTAGCAAAAACTTCTCTCGATGAATTTAAAAGGATCAGACATATTCTCCATTGTAACTTCAAGATAAAGGACCTAAGAATTCTTAAATATTTCCTAGGCCTTAAAGTGGCTCATTCCAAAATTGGGATCACTATTTCACAAAGGAAATATTGTTTCGATTTATTGAATGATTCAGGTTTATTGTGATCCAAACCAGTCGGTAGCCCTCTTGATCCTTCCATTAAATTACATCAAGATGATGGTAAGCCTTATGAGGATATTGTTGCATATAGGAGATTAATTGGTAGATTGTTATATTTGAATACTACTCGACCAGATATCACATTTGCAACTCAACAACTAAGTCAATTTCTTCATGCTCCAACCATGACACATTATAATGCTGCTTGTAGAGTTGTGAGGTACTTGAAGCATAATTCTGGAAGAGGCCTTTTATTTCCTAGAAATTTTGAGGTGCAGATTTTGGGGTATTCAGACTCTGATTGGGCTGGTTGCATTGATTCTAGAAAATGAATTTCAGGATATTATTTTTTTATTGGTTCTTCCTTGATATCTTGGGGTGCTAAGAAACAACAAACTGTATCTAGGTCTTCTTCTGAACTTGAATACATAGCTCTTTCTACAACAACATGTGAACTACAATGGTTGCTTCACTTGTTTAAAGATTTACATGTTATCTCCACACGACTGTAACACCCTTCTAAAATACCCCAATATTTAATTAAAACAAAATATAAATCAGAGTAGATATGCAATTTAAGGGTGTCACACTTGACACTTCACACCATTCATCAAAATAGTTTGTCATGCTCATTTATTAATCAAAATAAAACATTGCACAATACGCAGCGGATAAAGATCTAATCAATCATGCAAACCATGTAATCACATTACATGTAAAACTGTTCAACATCCACAATTGAAAACAAAGTAAAACATCCCGTCCCGATGTTACATCTACCAGAGCATGACCCACTAAGGAACTACACTAGACTCCAAGCACTAGCTTCTACTCAATCACTGCTCGTTACCTGAAACATAGTTGTAAGGGTGAGTTCCTCAATCGATATAATAAGCATTATAAAATATCATGTAATGCTAAGTAAATTAACACATTTCATCACCCTAATCAGATCACACATTCAGTAACGGCAACACCAACTCATAATCACAATCATATTCAACACAAACACAAAACACACGTATAATATTGGAATACATCCATTCATATTATACGCCATACATACATTATGCAATGAGACTCCATGCATGCGGTACCGACTATTCGTGAACATATAGTTCAACCTCACCGATCAAATCCAGATACGGCTACCAAGCTCACTAGTCCCACTCATTTGAGACCTAGTGACTCACTCACTAATTCCTCACCATGGGAATTAGCTACCACCCCAAGGGCTATGATATGCACGCTAATCACCTAGCATGCAAACATCAACAACAATCCACAATACTCACTCACTAATTCCTCACCATGGGAATTAGCTACCACCATAAAGGCCACAATATGCACGCCACATCACTTAGCATGCAAACATTCACAACATTCCAAGATGGACATATGCTCACACTCTAAGCCATAAACAGTCCATTCACAGTTGCATACATAACATATACATTCACAGCATTATGCATACCATCACACATCGTCAGCATATTTATCACAAAATCATATCATGTCATGCCAAATCATAAATCACAGTATTAGCACAGTCTACTAATACCTATACAGCTCAAAACAATGGGAAAATGATCCCTCCTATATCATACACCAATATAGGCCAATCCTCAATTGTACACAACAATTAAATATCATTTCTTTCACTTTTCAAACAGTGTTAACCAGTTAACGCCCTGGGTTAATCGGTTAACGCAAACAGAACACGCTTCCTGGCACATCATAACAGTGTTAACCGGTTAACACCCTGGGTTAACCGGTTAACGCAAGACAGACAACAATATTTCACAATTCATAACAGTGTTAACCGGTTAACACCCTGGGTTAACCGGTTAACGCAAGACAGAAAGCTGTTCCTACGCTAACACGAAGCAGAATGCAGAATTCTCCGCATTTTCCGCCGTTGGAGGACTTCCGGACCTCCGATTCCAATTCCGTAAAAAACTACACGTTCGGAAAATCACAACTCACCCAAATATAGATTCAATTACAACTTTAACATAACTTATTCATCACAATTTTTCAGCACTCATCATCCCAATTAGGGTCAATTTAACGGCTTATTACTACCCATTACATGTTAACCCATAATACCCATTAAGCGACGATAAACCCCCCTTACCTGAGTTAATCCGGCAATCCTTTAGCTTCAAGCTCTTCCTTCTTCAACCTTCTTCTCCTGCTCTTCCTCTTTGCCCTTTTCTCACTTTCTGTCGCTTCTCTGATTTTCACGTGAAAACCCTTTTTACCAAATGGAACTCTTTATATATTCCAACTTATTATTCCAATAATAATAATTCCAAATAATATTCCAATAATAATCCAATTATTTAATTAAATTAATAAATATACTATTAACTTAAATTAAATAATTATCCTATTTTTATCGGGGTGTTACAACTCTCCCCCACTAAAAGAGTTTTCGTCCTCGAAAATATACCTCAAGTGAATAACTCAGGATAAGACTCCTTCATCTGACTCTCAAGTTCCCAAGTCACATTGCCACCTGCTGGTCCTCCCCAAGCTACCTTTACCAAAGAAATCTCTTTACCCCGCAACTGCTTCAACTCTCGATCCTCGATTCCTCATAGGTGATGTTTCAACAGTCAGGTTATCTCTCACCTGTACATCATCTACTTGGACCACATGCGACGGATCAGGAATGTACCTCCTCAACTGAGACACATGAAAAACCTCATGCAAATTCGCAAGTGACGGCGGTAAAGCGATACGATAGGCTACCTCCCCTATCCTCTCCAAAATCTGATAAGGACCAATAAATCGAGGTGTCAACTTCTTCGACTTCAAAGCTCGACCAACCCCAGTTATCGGAGTAACACGAAGAAACACATGATCTCCCTCTTGAAACTCAAGTGACTTCCTCCTCTTGTCGTGATAACTCTTCTGACGACTTTGAGCAATCCTCATCTTCTCCTGAATCATCTTAATCTTTTCCGTAGTTTGTTGAACAATCTCCGGTCCAACCACAACACTCTCACCGGACTCATACCAACATAAAGGTGTCCGGCATCTCCTACCATACAAAGCTTCAAACGGTGTCATACCAATGCTCGAATGAAAACTATTGTTGTAGGTAAACTCAATCAAAGGTAAATAACAATCCCAAGCACCTCCCTTTTCCAAAACACAAGCCCTCAAAAGATCCTCCAGTGACTGAATCGTCCTCTCAGTCTGACCATCAGTCTGCGGATGATATGCAGAACTCAATCTCAGCTTAGTTCCCAAAGCCCTCTGCAAACCTTCCCAGAACTTCGAGGTAAATCTAGGATCTCTGTCCGAAACAATACTCGACGGAATACCATGCAAGCTTACAATTTTCTCAATATACAACTCAGCTAGTCTCTCTAACGGATAATCCATTCTGATCGGAATGAAATGAGCCGATTTTGTCAACCTGTCAACAATCACCCAAATAGCTTCAAAATTCTTAATTGTCCTCGGTAAACCAGAAATAAAATCCATACTGATACTATCCCACTTCCACTCTGGAATAGCCAACGGTTGCATTAGCCCAGACGGCTTCTGATGCTCAATCTTTGACTTCTGACAAGTCAAACAAGAATAAACAAAACTCGCAATTTCTCTTTTCATTCCCGGCCACCAAAATAACTTTTTCAAATCATGATACATCTTCGTAGCCCCAGGATGAATACTCAGGCCACTACGATGTCCTTCCTCAAGAATACTCTTCTTAAGTTCGGTAACATCCGAAATACACACCCGATTACCAAATTTCAAAACACCATTCTCATCAACTCTGAATTCACCACCTTGACCTTGATTCACTAGAGTCAACTTATCAACCAAAAGCAAATCGGATTTCTGACCCTCTCTAATCTCATCCAGAATACCACTCGTTAACTTCAACATTCCCAATTTAACACTATTGTGAGTACTCTCACACACCAAGCTCAAGTCTCTAAACTGCTCAATTAAATCCAATTCCTTAACCATTAACATAGACATATGCAATGATTTCCGACTCAATGCATCAGCCACTACGTTTGCTTTACCCGGATGGTAATTCAAACCAAAGTCATAATCCTTCAGAAACTCTAACCATCTCCTCTGTCTCATATTCAGCTCTTTCTGATCAAACAAATACTTTAAACTTTTATGGTCACTGAAAACCTCAAATCTTGACCCGTACAAGTAATGCCTCCATAACTTCAGAACAAATACTACAGCTGCCAACTCTAAATCGTGTGTCGGATAGTTCCTCTCATGAACCTTCAGTTGTCTCAAAGCATAAGCTATAACCTGCTTATTCTGCATCAAAACACCACCCAAACCCAACAATGAAGCATCACAGTAAACCTCAAATGGTTCCGATGGACTTGGTAATATCAGAATAGGAGCAGTAGTTAACCTCCTCTTTAACTCTTGGAAACCTTCTTCACATTTTGAGTCCCAAACAAACAGTTGCCCCTTTCTAGTCAACATCGTCAACGGTAACGCCAACTTAGAAAATCCCTCAATGAATTTCCTATAATAACCTGCAAGTCCAAGAAAACTCCTTATCTCAGAAACCGACTTCGGAGCTTCCCACTTAGATACCGCTTCTATCTTAGAAGGATCAACAGCAACACCACCTCTTGAAATCACATGACCAAGAAAACTAACCTCTTCTAACCAAAATTCACACTTAGACAGTTTAGCAAATAACTTCTTTTCTCGTAGAACTCCTAAAACCACTCTCAAATGTTCAGCATGCTCTTCTTCAGATTTCGAATACACCAAAATATCGTCAATAAACACCACAACAAACTTGTCTAGGTACGGATGGAAAATCCTATTCATATACTCCATAAATACTCCAGGCGCATTAGTCACACTAAAAGGCATTACAGAATACTCATAATGTCCATACCTTGTTCTGAAAGCAGTCTTCTGAATATCCTCAGTTTTCACACGTATCTGATGATACCCTGATCTCAAATCTATTTTGCTGAACACACTCGCACCAACCAACTGATCCATCAAATCATCAATCCTCGGCAAAGGATACCGATTCTTGATCGTCACTTTATTCAGTTGCCTGTAGTCCACACACAACCTCATAGTACCTTCTTTCTTCTTAACCAACAACACTGGTGCACCCCACGGCGACACACTCGGACGAATAAATTTCTTATCCAACAGATCTTCCAGCTGACTCTTCAATTCAGTTAACTCAATAGCAGACATACGGTACGGAGCCATCGATATCGGCCTAGTACCAGGTACCAATTCAATTGAGAACTCAACTTCACGCTCTGGTGGTAATTCATTCACTTCTTCAGGAAACACATCAGGAAAATCACACACCACGGCTAGATCGCAAATCACCAGTTTATCTTTAGTCTCCAAAGTTGCTAACAGCATAAACAACTCTGCCCCATCTGCTACTGCCTCATTCACCTGCCTTGCTGATAGAAACAAACTCCTTCCTTCCTCAATCTCAGGAAAAAATCACAGTCTTATCAAAACAGTTGATATAAACTCGGTTAAACACCAACCAGTTCATACCCAGGATAACATCAATCTGCACTAGTGGAAGACACACGAGGTCTATCCCAAAGTCTCTACCAAAAATACTCAAAGGACAATTTAAACAAACTGAAGTAGTAGTCACTGAACCCTTCGCAGGAGTATCAATCACCATACTTCCATGCATCTCAGATATCTCTAATTTAAGTTTCACAGCACAATCCAAAGATATAAAGGAATGAGTCGCACCTGTGTCAATAATAGCTACAAGAGGAAAGCCATTAATATAACACGTACCTCGGATTAAACGATCATCTGCAGAAGTCTCCGAACCCGATAAAGCAAAAACCTTGCCTCCCGACTGGTTCTCTTTCTTCGGCTTAGGACATTGTGGACTGATATGACCCACTTCTCCACAGTTGAAACAAGTCACAGTCTTCAACCGGCACTCTGCAGCCAAGTGACCACCTTTTCCACACTTGAAACACTTCTTCTCAGCACTGATACACTCATGAATACGATGTCCAGCCTGACCACATCTGTAACACTTAGCAGGGGCACTGGAGTCTCCCCCACTAGGTCTCCTCATCCCACTCTGTCTCTGGAAACCTTTGCCAGCTGCATACGGTTTCCCACGATCATTCTGATTCTTGCCTTTCCTATCAACCCTCTGCTAATAGCTCTCCGCTCTGGCCTTGGTATCCTGTTCAAAAATCCTGCAACAGTCAACCAAGTCCGAAAACACTCTAATCCGCTGATATCCAATAGTCTGCTTAATCTCGGGACGTAACCCGTTCTCAAACTTCACACATTTCGAAAATTCCCCAGTGGCCTCATCATAGGGAGTGTAATACTTCGACAGCTCTGTGAACTTAGCAGCATACTCAGTAACAGACCGATTGCCCTGCTTCAATTCTAAGAACTCTATCTCTTTCTTTCCTCTGACATCCTCTGGAAAATACTTCCTCAGGAATCTCTCTCTGAACACCGCCCAAGTGATCTCAGCATTCCCAGCAGTTTCCAACTCAGTGCGGGTAGCAACCCACCAATCATCTGCTTCCTCTGACAGCATATGCGTACCGAACCTGACCTTCTGGTTATCGACACACTCAGTCACTCGGAAGATCCTCTCGATCCCTTCAACCACTTCTGAGCACCATCTGGATCGTATGCTCCCTTGAACATTGGAGGATTGTTCTTCTGGAACTCACTCAGTTGACGAGCAGCTCCCAATCCCACAACATTCGGATTTCCTCCAAGTACTCCAGCTAGCATACCCAGAGCCTCAGCAATCGCAGCATCATCTCTACCTCTTCCAGCCATCTCTATTCTGAAAACCCAACAAGCTAAAACAATAAGTACTGATAGGGTTACACAACACCTATCACGTACAGGGAAACAAAATAATTACGACTCGACTCGACCGACTATGCTTTGATACCACTAATGTAACACCCTTCTAAAATACCCCAATATTTAATTAAAACAAAATATAAATCAGAGTAGATATGCAATTTAAGGGTGTCACACTTGACACTTCACACCATTCATCAAAATAGTTTGTCATGCTCATTTATTAATCAAAATAAAACATTGCACAATACGCAGCGGATAAAGATCTAATCAATCATGCAAACCATGTAATCACATTACATGTAAAACTGTTCAACATCCACAATTGAAAACAAAGTAAAACATCCCGTCCCGATGTTACATCTACCAGAGCATGACCCACTAAGGAACTACACTAGACTCCAAGCACTAGCTTCTACTCAATCACTGCTCGTTACCTGAAACATAGTTGTAAGGGTGAGTTCCTCAATCGATATAATAAGCATTATAAAATATCATGTAATGCTAAGTAAATTAACACATTTCATCACCCTAATCAGATCACACATTCAGTAACGGCAACACCAACTCATAATCACAATCATATTCAACACAAACACAAACACACGTATAATATTGGAATACATCCATTCATATTATACGCCATACATACATTATGCAATGAGACTCCATGCATGCGGTACCGACTATTCGTGAACATATAGTTCAACCTCACCGATCAAATCCAGATACGGCTACCAAGCTCACTAGTCCCACTCATTTGAGACCTAGTGACTCACTCACTAATTCCTCACCATGGGAATTAGCTACCACCCCAAGGCTATGATATGCACGCTAATCACCTAGCATGCAAACATCAACAACAATCCACAATACTCACTCACTAATTCCTCACCATGGGAATTAGCTACCACCATAAAGGCCACAATATGCACGCCACATCACTTAGCATGCAAACATTCACAACATTCCAAGATGGACATATGCTCACACTCTAAGCCATAAACAGTCCATTCACAATTGCATACATAACATATACATTCACAGCATTATGCATACCATCACACATCGTCAGCATATTTATCACAAAATCATATCATGTCATGCCAAATCATAAATCACAGTATTAGCACACTCTACTAATACCTATACAGCTCAAAACAATGGGAAAATGATCCCTCCTATATCATACACCAATATAGGCCAATCCTCAATTGTACACAATAATTAAATATCATTTCTTTCACTTTTCAAACAGTGTTAACCGGTTAACGCCCTGGGTTAACCGGTTAACGCAAACAGAACACGCTTCCTGGCACATCATAACAGTGTTAACCGGTTAACACCCTGGGTTAACCGGTTAACGCAAGACAGACAGCAATATTTCACAATTCATAACAGTGTTAACCGGTTAACACCCTGGGTTAACCGGTTAACGCAAGACAGAAAGCTGTTCCTGCGCTAACACGAAGCAGAATGCAGAATTCTCCGCATTTTCCGCCGTTGGAGGACTTCCGGACCTCCGATTTCAATTCCGTAAAAAACTACACGTTCGGAAAATCACAACTCACCCAAATATAGATTCAATTACAACTTTAACATAACTTATTCATCACAATTTTTCAGCACTCATCATCCCAATTAGGGTCAATTTAACGGCTTATTACTACCCATTACATGTTAACCCATAATACCCATTAAGCGACGATAAACCCCCCTTACCTGAGTTAATCCGGCAATCCTTTAGCTTCAAGCTCTTCCTTCTTCAACCTTCTTCTCCTGCTCTTCCTCTTTGCCCTTTTCTCACTTTCTGTCGCTTCTCTGATTTTCACGTGAAAACCCTTTTTACCAAATGGAACTCTTTATATATTCTAACTTATTATTCCAATAATAATAATTCCAAATAATATTCCAATAATAATCCAATTATTTAATTAAATTAATAAATATACTATTAACTTAAATTAAATAATTATCCTATTTTTATCGGGGTGTTACAACGACAGCCTGTGCTATATTGTGATAGCCAAAGCGCTCTTCATATTACTTCTAATCCTGTGTTTCATGAAAGAACAAAGCACCTTAACCTAGATTGTTATCTAGTAAGGGAAAAGGTTCAAGATGGTATCTTAGACTTTTACCAATTTCATCACAAGAGCAATTGGCAGATTTTCTCACAAAGGTTTTGACCCCTCCAAAATTCAACTCATTTATATCCAAACTTGGCATGATATACATCTATAATGCTTTACCTTGAGGGAGAATATTGAGCTAATAAAATATATGCACATCTTATGCCTAAAAGTGTGCATCGGTTGTTGTTATTATGCCTAAAATTATGCATGTACTTTACTACTAATTATTTTGCTGTAATCAGTAACTATTATTTTACATTTTTCTGTTACTACTAATTAATGCTAATTCCTATATATATATATATATATAATATATATATATATATATATATATATATATATATATATATATTATATTATATATATATATATATAATATATATATATATATCTTCATATTACTTCTAATCCTGTGTTTCATGAAAGAACAAAGCACCTTAACCTAGATTGTTATCTAGTAAGGGAAAAGGTTCAAGATGGTATCTTAGACTTTTACCAATTTCATCACAAGAGCAATTGGCAGATTTTCTCACAAAGGTTTTGACCCCTCCAAAATTCAACTCATTTATATCCAAACTTGGCATGATATACATCTATAATGCTTTACCTTGAGGGAGAATATTGAGCTAATAAAATATATGCACATCTTATGCCTAAAAGTGTGCATCGGTTGTTGTTATTATGCCTAAAATAACATGTACTTTACTACTAATTATTTTGCTGTAATCAGTAACTACTATTTACATTTTTCTGTTACTACTTATTAATGCTAATCCTATATATATATATATATATATATATATATATATATATATATATATATATTATATATATATATATATATATATATACTATATATATCATTCAATGTACAGTTTCTACCTGAAGAATAATTGAATTCAATTATTGGAGACCGAATTGGTCATCCTTTTTCATCTTTTACTTATTTTTATAATGGATTTTAAAAAAAATTATGGTTAAATATGTTTTTGGTCTCTCTAAATATGATCATTTTCACTTTTAGTCCCTCTAAAAATTTCCTTCAAATAATGGTCTTTATAATATTTTCTATCCACACTTTTTGTCCATTCTACTAACAGTCGTTAACAAAAGTTGATGTAGGATTTCACGTGGAACTTTTCTGATGACTGTGCATACACGTGACAATGTCAACGCGGTAAAAAATATTGATGTGGATTTCATGTGGTACTTGTTTCCATTTTTATTTTTTATATTCATTAAAATTATAGAGACGGAAAGTCCGTCGCTAAGATGAACATCATAAATAAATCCAGAATTTTGTAGCTAATTTAAACACACCATTCTTATGATCTAAAATTCATTTTTTTCATGATTTTTTGCATGAACGTTGGATCTCTCACACAAAAATTGAATTTTGTTTTAGTTGAGATAAATTAAATATGAATTTTTTAAGGTCGATTTACCATGAATCAAAAACAACGGAAACATTGACATATGATTCAATTTTGAGATAATATTTTTCATAGACCTATCTAATAATACTTAAAATGGATCTACAAAGTTTCATAGCATTCTGAATAAATTTCAATTTATTTCAATTTTTTTATCAAAACACATATATATGTGTTTCGATCTAAAAATTAAAATAAATTGTGTCTGATTCAGAATATCATGAAACTTTGAAGATCCTTTTAATGTGTTATTATATAAGTCTATAAAAAATATTAGCTTAAAATTCAATCATATGCCAACATTTGCGTTGTTAACGTTTCATAGAAAATCGATGCTTAAAAAATTCATATTAAATTGATCTCATGTAAAAAAAATTATTTTTTGTGGGAGAGATCCTTATAATGTGATAAACATTTTTCCAAAAATCATTAAAAAAAATGAAGTCTAGGTCATAATAATGGTTTTCGCCTCTAGAAAAAAAATACATATATACATGTTTCGATCGAAAAATCAAAATAAATCGAGACTTATTCGAAATTCCATGAAACATTCCAGATCCATTTCATGTATTACGATATATGTCTCTACAAACTATTAGCTTTAAATTAAATCATATGTCAATGTTTGTGTTGTTTGCGTTTTATAAAAAAATCGACGCTTAAAAAATTCATATTTAATTTATCTCATGTAAAAAATATCAATTTTTGTGGGAGAGATTCTTATAATGTGATAAACGTTCATGAAAAAAGATTAGCTCAAAATTCAATGGTATGTCAATGTTTACGGTGTTTCCGTTTCATAGAAAATCATCATTAAAAAAAATCATATTTAATTCATATCAAGTAAAAAATAATAATTTTTGTGGGGGAGATTCTTATAACATTATAAGTTTTAATGTAAAAAATCATGAAAAAAATAGAGTTTGGGTCATAAGAATGATGTATTTAAATTGGCTAGGGATTAGCTAGGAATTAGCTATACATTAGCTACAAATTCTAGATTTATGCAAGATGCTCATATTAGCGACGATCTTTCAGTCGCTATAATTTTAATTAATATAAAAAATAAAAAATGGAAGAAATTACCACGTGACATCCACGTCAGTATTTTTTGCTACACTGTGTTTGCCACATGTATGATCATTCATAAAAAAATCTTCATGTGACATGTCACATTAGCTTCTGTTAACGACCTTTAGCAGGAGGGACCAAAAATGTGGATGAAAAATATTATGAGGACAATTCTTTGAAGGAAATCTTTAAAGGGGCTAAAAGTGAAAATGACCATATTTAAAGGGACCAGAAACATATTTAACCCTATAAGTTATTCAAACCTATGGTAAAATGATATATACTTGTTGATCGAGTAAATATTTTTCATTTAAGTGAATTGGTCAGAAGAAAGAAAAAGTTAACTAGATAAGATGCAAGAATAATTTTTTTTTGAGTTGTCCATTATGAGGTATGAGAATAGAAGTGGAGCTCGAACAAGACAACAAAAAATTATGGGTAAGTAGCATCAACTTAGAAATTAACATTAAAGCAGGTAAATTATCGTTTTTCTTCAAAATCTCATTTTACAAGCATTATCCTTTAGGATGGAAAGGTTCAACTTTGAGATTGTGATGAAAATGCACCACACTGTGTTTTAAGTTGTTAATTTCTCTATTTTATTTATTTTTATTGTTAATGCATTTACTTTATGTAGATTCTCAATAAAGATTTCACAGATTCATGAAAAAGAACAAATCAAATTGAAATCATCCTAACCAAATACTCTTTATGTAGTATTTTATTGTGAAAGTTTTCACTAATGAGGATGATGAAGACTCAGAGTAGTTTTCTTCTCATTTCCTAGTTTTTTTTAGCCTTTTTCCAGCCTTTTGTACTTGAGTTCTATTTTCTAAATGGTTATGCATACTTATCTTATCTATGTGCTTAAATATTTGTCATATTTATTTATAGTTTTTTCCACCTTTTTTATAATGCCAATATATATTTATAGTTTTTTCCACCTTTTTTATAATGCCAAAAAATGGAGAAGTATACTTCTAGGGAGAGTAAGGTAACTCTTTATTTTTGTCAGTGGGAATTTAGCCACTACAATCTATCACTTTAATTTTCTTGTTTGTCCATCTCTCTGAAAGATGCGTTGTCATTATCAAAAAGGGAGAGAATATGAATCTATGTGCTTGCAAATATGACGTTTACAACAATCTATTTGATTTTGATGATGACAACACTTTAAAGTAAAGTCTTCATCATAAATGTTGATCAAGTCCATTTGGTTTTGATGATGATAATAGTATGCGGTAAAGTCATCATCTGATGTGTTGATCAAGTTGTGATGCTTGAAGGTCAAGATATCAAACCTTATATTAGGAAGACAACACCTAATGTCAAGCAGCGTTCAACGGAGTCAACAAAAATCTCTTATCAAGTTTTGTGTCTGATGATGGTTCCTAGCATAAAAAGTTATCTTAAGCCTCACCAGGGAGAAGATTCAAGTTCTCAGTGAAGTACTAAAGTCAAAGGTAATATAAGAATCTTGAAGCTTCAGAGTTCTGAAAGAGATGAAGTGTGAAAGCTCGTCGTGTCTTTGTCGAGCGACCTATTTCTCTAAATATATAAAATTAGTTCTCGAATTTACTAATGCAAATCAGACACACACACACACACACACACTTCGAAATGATCGGAAATCCTCTCTTATTTTATTAAATCAACCAAAAAAAATTGTGTTCCTAGCTAATAGATTAGAGACTCATTATAATCATACAGGATTTTTTTTACATGAACTAATCTTATTAACTCACTAGGGTTAATCAATTACCAACCTTGTAACCCTAATAAATAATTATTATGTTTCTTAATAGATTAAAGATGATGGTTGTTGAAAACCTTTATTTTTTGTATTACATAATCGATTATCCTCACGGAATAATCAATTATGAACTTTAAAAGGCCAATGAATTATTTCCTTTTCGAGTCACTTTTTATCCTATTAATATAGGGATTCTCCCCATTTCAGTTCACATTAGAAATATGTATTCTAATACCTTTCTCTGACTCTCTTTTCTCTTCTTTTATTTCCTCATCTTTGCCTTAGTGCTTTTGGGAGTGAATTCTTTTATCTACGAGGTGTTTGGGTCTTGTGTAAAAGTATTATTGTAATATCTCTCTTTTGAGAAATTTGTGTTGGGTGTGAGGTAAATCAGTTGAGAAGCTCTTATTTGGTTGTTGAGGTGAACCCGGTAATATCTCTCTTTGGTTGGGAGGTCTTTATTATTAAAACTCTTGTTTGATTTATGAACTTAGTTTGATGTTAAAAGCTCTTAGTTGGTTCAAAATTATCGTGGTGGAAAACTCTCTTGGTTGGGAGGTCTTCGTAGTTGAAACTCTCGTGTTTGTTTGGGAGGAAAGCCATAGGAAAACTATAATCCTTTTATAAGGTTTATGGAGAAGACTTGTCAAAATCTCATATCATAGTGCATCTTTCTCTAGGATGAACTAATTAGGCTTAACTTCTATAAATATCTGGTGCATCTTTCTCTTCTCTTCTCTTTTTACTTTTTTGTTATTTGTTATTTGTTCTGATGCATTTCTTTCTAACTAATTTTCTTTATTCCACGACTTATATTTCATTTTTTTATAAATATGTTTTAAACTCTTATTTTATCGAAGATTTTATTCATACATCATTTTTCAAACACATACAATTCACCTCACCCCTCTTGTATTTGGAATCACTTTTCTAACAAAATTGTCAGTAGTTAATTGTTACTATTATATTTACATTATTTTCAGAACTTGAACCTTGGACCTCCAACTCCTCGTTCAAATTAGTTGAGTTACCCCACTCAGCCTAAGAAGTATTGACATTAACACCCACAAATAATTTTTTTTATAGAAATTCATTTTAAGACTAAAAATAATCTCAAAATACTATGAATTATAGCCTTAATAGATATAATATTTGATCAAATCTCCCTCCATTTTTATTTACTAATAAATAAAGTATCATTAACAATTGAAGGTGAAACACTTGTCTCCCACTGAAAAACCTTTAAAACAATCAACCCAGAAAGACAAAATAGTGAATTCCAACCTTTTATAGCTAAGATAAAAAAAGGGAATTTCTTTTCCCATCTATAAAGGTTCTCCCAAACCCTTTGGCGAAAAGTAAAAAATACCCTTTATTCTCGGATATGTATCTTCAGACGCACCATTTTCCAACAAACTAAGGTGGATGTGTGAGCATCCTCACTTTGAAAAAATTAAATTCGGAGATGCATCTCCGTATGTGTATTAGGGTTTATCCGCAGATGAATCTTCAGATTACTCTAGATGACGTCGCATGCCTTCTACACCTTCCCATCAGGGGGAAGTTACTTGATCATTCTAGGATGAAACCTGATGAAGCCTAAGAGATGATGGTAATTTATTTTGGAGCTGGCATAATGGATGCCCTGGTGCAGTGTCAGAGCATCATATGTGCTCATGCCAAATTTTCATATTTGGAAAAGCTTTATGAAAAAAACTCAGAGTTGGTCGATAATGCTAACGGTGATGATTTACAGGTTACCTACCATCGGGAGTATGCTTTGAGGTGTTTCCTCCTAATCTTGGTTGATACATTCATACTTGTGGACAAAAGTGAAACCTACGTCGATATGGAATACCTTAAGTACTTCATCTCCTTGTCGGCCATTAACGAGTGGAACTATGGTGGGGCCTTGTTTGGTATACTTGTACTCCAAATCGAGTGAAGGTTCCCTTTAGATAAAAAGGAAACTGACAGGCTCCTGCACCCTGCTGACGATAATTTCCATATCCACTATTAATTTTAAAAGAATTTTTTTTACATTTGTTACTAATATTATTTTCTTATTCATTTTCAAAGATGGATCATATCCTACTTTCACCGCATACATGGGTTTGATCGTATGGTAGAGTATACTAAGGATTGGCCATGTGTTTGCATGTATTGCTCGCACATAGGGAATGATTTTGTGCGGCCGTTCCATGTGTATATTGATCGGACTTAATATGATGACATCGACTGGACATCATACACCTTTCACTGGGACATTGTTTCCTTTGACACCATATCATTTTACTCCAGATGACTGGCATGTGGGAGGAATATGATGTGCATGTATCTTCCAGAGCGATGCATGCTTCAATTTAGATATGTGCATATCATTCTGAGACCCCCCATTCGAGTCTTCTCCTAACAACATCATCCTTAGACATCTTGATGACATACAGGGGAATTATAAGAGTCATATGGTACCAGAGGAGTATCAGAGTATGTCAGCCACAATTCAATGGTCTTGTATGGAAGATTACATGACTTGGTTCTATAGTGTGTCACACCTTGTCATGACACCAAACGCTCCTAGAGGTCCACCTAGGCCTGCTCATGAGGAGATCCTGGAGAATGAAAAGGCCATGGAGGACCATGCCATTGGTGTATTGCAAATATGTCAAAATATCATGTGGATTACGTATGTGAGCATAAAGTCTAGGTTGTTTGAGAGAGGTGGCGATGATGCGGTTGATCTCGCACAAGCCATTCTTAATGAGTCACATAATGCCTTGGGTTACTGGTGGCAGAGGAGGTGCCAAGGGGTTAGGACTAGTCATATGCAGTAGGTTCTGTTTTTTTGTTATTGGTATTTTAGGATGTTTTGGTTTTATTTTTCATACTTTGAGGAATAATGTTTGTAATATTATAAGATGTTTTTTTAATTAATGCATTACCTTGTTCTATGATGTTCGTGTTTATTAATGTTTGAATCAAATTATGGTACTGTTAGTCGGATTAAAATGACATTTGATTTTTTTTAAAAATACAAACGTAGGACAATGTTTCTGCCCAAGATGCATGCAGGTAAGGTTTCTGAGATGCATATCTGAAATAAGGATGTTTAAATAGCTTAAAATTCACTTTCGAAGATGCATCTCCAAATACACCTCATAAAAGTTTCGCAGATGCCACCCCGACAAAATATTTTGTAAAATGGGATGGTTGCTTGATTTACGAAGGATAAAGTGATTAAAAGTGTGTTCAAAGATTCATTTTTTAAAGATCTAAACATAATTTTGAATTTACAAAGACGTGAGTCACACCATAAAATTAAAAAAATAAATTTCAAAAAATACAAAAGGAAATTATGTATCTCCTCATTCCAAATCACACTTCAAAAATAAAATTCCCATGTAGACCTCCCATTTTCTAATCCAGAAAATCCAGAAACTAAAGTTGTACTAACACATTTTATAACCTTCCGAAGTCTTTTTAAATTCATAAGATATTTTTATGTAAAGAAACATCTCTTAAAATCTTAGTCCAATACATTTAGACCCTGCATTAAAATTTACACGGTTACACATCGAACATAAACTTTTATACTAAATTATTTTGCTTTTTATTAACATACAAGCATATATTATAATATAAAAATAAAAAGTTTGTACTAAAATATTTATTCCATTTCTAGATATTTAATACAATATTCTTAAAAATGCTCTTATGTTCTATTCCTCAACTTCAAGGATTGAGATGAATGGAAAAAAAAAAAGCAAGATTAAGTTTTACAATAAGTAGAAATATTTTATAAAGCTCCTTATCTATTATTATTATTATTATTATTATTATTATTATTATTACTATTATTATTATTATTATTATTTAACCTTTCCATGTATGTGTCATTTTCAACCAAAAAAAAAATCAATTATATTGAAACATTTAAGACAACAAACAGCTGGAAGACCTACAACTTTATTAATTAAAGTGACAACAAAACAAAAGTCTATAAGAAAAAATAAACCTGAATTTGATTTTAATTCCAAAGTCTTATCAATGACCCTTTGAATTATCAAAGTGTCAACCATATTCCTGTTAGTCGGTTACAAAAATTCCTTCATTCATTTTTTTTCTCATTGTCTTTCTCTCTTCACCTTCCAATATAAATACATCACAACTTAAGAATCGTTTTCCATTCATCATTTTTATCAAACTCTTAACTCTCTCACTCATTCATATTTTATATTTTCATCACATCATAAAAACTATATACTATATTTTTCTCATAATTTATATATAGATAGTGAAAGCTTAACCAAACTATGGCTGATGATGATCAATTTCATCATTCAAGTGGAAACTGGTGGGAATCAGCATCAAGAAACATGAGATTTGATCATACAAGTGGTGGAACATCACAACAATCTTCTTCTTCTGCCATCACCAACAACAATAATATTGTCGATTTTGGTTGGCAAAATTCAGATATGGTTGAGATGAAACCAAGATCTTCCATGGATAATTCTTCTGTGGTTTTTCATGATACTCGGAAACTCGAACAAAATCAAGATTCTTCAAATTCTACTGACCCTAACTTGCATATGATGGGTTTGGGACTTTCTTCTCATTCCATGGATTGGAACCAACCATCTTTGATGTAAGTGAAATATTTAGTTTTTTAATATTATAAACTATTTATGAAAAATATTTCAAAACTACTAAAAAAAATTTAACTTTCATTTCCATTTTCTCTCTATGTAGTATGGTGATGCAACTGTATGAAACGTTTAGATTTAAGAGAGAAAAATCTCTATCTCAAAATTGAACTACTAGATTTAAAGGGAAAAAATTTCTCCCTCGAAATCCAAATGTTCTATTTAGAATGAAATTTTTCATCTTTTAGTTTAATCGTTTCTAAAATTGCATTACCATACTCAAATAGGTTTAAAATTGCAGTTACAATCAGTTGGAGTTTTGCTGTAAATTTATATATTGTTGTAAAATGCGCCTGATTAGTTCAAAATTTTAGATGAATTAGTAAAAATTAATCTTCACGAACTCTAAATTTTGACGTTTTTTGTGTTTGTTTGATGGTGATATAGAAGAGGTGATGAAAAGGGAACAGAAAACAGTTTCAGGTCAATATTGGAAGAGAATTTGAGTTCAACAAGAAACAATTTTGAGCAAGAAAATGTGATGGGAATGTGTCAACAAGTGAATAGAAATTTTTCTTTGGATCAAAACCAGTTTAGTCCTCAATATAGTTCTGGAGACAGCAATGTTATTCAAATGGATTCTTCAGCTTTATATGGAACTCCATCAATTTTACAAGGCTCATCCATGACTAGTTTTCCATATCCAACAAATAACTATGGATTATTAAACTCTAATAATGAGTTGAATATGAACATGCCTTCTAATAATTGGTCTAATAATAAAGTTCCTCAGTTTTTGATGAGAGCTTCACCTCCAAAACAATCATCCACAAGTAACCAGTTGCATTTTACTAATAACACCCCTTTTTGGAATGCTTCTGAGCCTCCGAATTCTATTAAGGATGTTAGGTCAAGTTTCTTCCCCTCTTTGCAACCTCAATTCTCCACACCAAATTTTGATTCACATTCAAAGGTATTCCACTAATACATTTCATTAATATTAGTAGATTACGTTAGTTTTTAGAGTTTTTGTTTTAATTCGAACTTTCTGGTCATGATTTTAAATTGCGGATTCACTCGCAGATTCACAGTTGCAAGTTTGCGACTGCTGTCGTTGTGATGCGTATTACGGCTATTGCAACACGTGAATTGAGAGATAATTAAGATTTTTCATTATATTAGAGAAAAATTAGGATTTGAAATCATAAAATTTTAATTTTTGGTAAAAAAAACGGTACAAACACCTCGAAATTGTATAATGTGGTTCCTTAAGCTAACTGATGCGGTTGTCGAGACTACTGCATCTGAAATATTACAGCTACAGACTGCAATTTAAAATCATGAACTTGATTGGTACTCTTTTGAAGCTTACTCAAGTCACCAACCAAGTTGATAAGAATGCAAACCGCAAACAATAAACACGATATTTGTTTACACAGTTTAATCTATATATGCGACTAGTGAGTCGATTTGATTTAGTTCTGTATTCTTATTTAAATGAATTAAAAAAGTGAGAATAATTTTGCAGAATATAAGTGAAGTGAATACTGTGGTGAAGAAAAGTGGGAGTGAGCCAGCACTCAAAAGGACTCGTAACGAAACTCCATCAACTTTGCCAGCTTTTAAGGTACAATAAGTGCAACTAACCTTTTAACAATAAGGGAAAGCTCTTTAACCTTTTTTTTATGTATCTTTTTCTTTTTTCTTTTTGTTTCTTTTTTTTCTTTCAGTTCATAAACACTTTGATATATCAAATTTATCAAAATGTATTTCAAAACTTTCTTGCCTCTTAGGTCAGAAAAGAAAAGATGGGAGACAGAATCACTGCACTCCAACAATTGGTGTCTCCTTTTGGAAAGGTTGGTTAATAAAATTATTCTAAGTGAAAATTCTTGATCATTTTCTTAATATATGAAATATTATTATATGGTTTAATTTTATTGATAAAAATTTTAAAGTGTGTTATTTTTGTCAGACTGATACAGCCTCGGTGCTTTCTGAAGCCATTGAATACATCAAATTTCTCCATGAACAGGTTACAGTAAGTTTCATTACCCATTAGTAAAATCTAATTTTTTTTATATATAGCTGAAAAATAAGTTTTAATTTATGTTGAAAAATAAGTAGCTTTTATAAAATATCATCAATCAAATTTATTTTTGATTTTTAAAATAACTAAATTGTAACCCTAATATCAGTAGACTTTATAACATAATATTTTATAGGATTAAAAACTTATTTAACTCAATAACTAAAATCTTAGGTATTAATTTCTGCTGTGTTTTTGTTTATACCAAACAGCTTTTGAGCACCCCATATATGAAAAGTGGAGCTCCATCAGATACTCATCAGGTAGAATAAAATTTCTTCATAAATTTATTATTATTATTAATATTATTATTAATATTATTATTATTATTATTATTATTATTATTATTAAAAAGATTTGCCATACATAGGACATTATCACAACTGCTGTTGTTGAAGCTTTCATTAACGATTTTAAATTGCAGTCGTGATAAAGTATGTGAAATATGGCTGATTCGATCAAAATTGCAATAATAATATTATCTTTGAGACTTTTAAAATCTATAATATTATACTCGTAAGTGTGATTGTGGTCTGTAATTTAAAACTATACATCAAAATAATTTGCATGTGATTGTAGAATATAATTTTCTAACCCTAATTGTGTTATAATGCTTTTTAAACATTTTTTTAATGCAGAATTCAGGTAAATCAAAAAAATCCGATGGCGCAAAGCAAGATCTAAGAAGTCGAGGTCTGTGTTTGGTACCGATTTCAAGCACATTTCCAGTGACTCATGAAACAACAGTTGATTTTTGGACACCAACATTTGGAGGAACATCAAGATAATTAATTAAACCAATACCCTACAACTAGGGCATGATTGTATGTACCTTATCAAACCTAGCCAAGTTGGGAATGATAAGATAGAAGAAAAGAGAAGAAACATGAAAAAAGACAAAGAATGCCCACTTAAATATGTAAAGTTAGTTAGTTCTAATGAGGGAGATGGGAAAAAAGAGAGTGGGGGGAAAGGGAAATTTTTAGTTAAAAGAGAAAGAAAAAGAAGTGACTCTTCAAAAGATAGTCACTGATGGGCCAACTACATTTAGAATTATTTAGGGTTTGGGAAATATTTGGGACCATCTAGAGTTTGAAATAATTGAAGTGTTATGCTTACAAGCTTGAGATTAGGAATGGAAAAGTGATTAAAATAGAGAAAAGTTAGACTTAACATGAGAAAAGAGAAATGCATAGATTTTTCTATGGCGACTACAAAGTTATTGGATCAATATCTAAATCTACTTAGAATTTGATCCAAAAACTTTACAGTCATTGCATTTGTGTATCAGTTGTATCGTATTAGTTTTAAATTTAAAATTTTTGTTATTTAAATATTTTTATTTTTTATTTTATGTTTTAGTGCTATTTGTACTCTCTTTTTTACAAACTCATTTTATAAACCGATTCTTTTTTGTGTTTATTTGATTCTTTTGGCTTGCAACGTATTTCTGATATCATATTAACTTGTCATTCTAAAATATTTGTAATTTTATATATATAAAAAATTTTAAGTGGCGAGAGAAAGAAAATGCGTAGAAAATGTGTTGTTAGATATTTTTTTAAGATGTATTGTTGGAAGAAAAATAAAGGAGATGCTTTACTAATTTTTTATTGAATATATTGTGAATAGAGTTGGCACTAACTTTAGTTTTAAAAAATAAGAAATTAATTTGAGGGAATCATTGAAATATAGAAATATTGTAGAAGGAGTAAGTGAAGGGATACTTCATTTGATTGAAAATCTCACTTTAGATTTGTTTATATAATTGGAATAAGTAAGTGGAAGTCAGATGGGGGTCCACACATTCTCACTTTAAATTTTTAACATTTTTTTTCAATTAAAATGTTTATTATTTTGCACAAGGATTTAATAAGAAAAGGATATTTATATTTTTTAGATGCTTTTCCACATGCTTTATGCTTTATACCGAATGGCCACACATAGGGGCTTCTATTGGAAGTATGTGTATAAAGAAGAAAAATATTAATTATCAACATTTATATTATATCTATAATATTTTTTCGAAGAGGACACATATGGTCCTAGTTTTGAATAAAGTATATGCCCGTCATTATCAATTTTGTTTTACTTTCTAAAACAAATGAAGACTCTAAGAGAAAATCATATAAACCTATATAAAAGAAAATGTCTATGCTTAGGTTTAAAGAAAGTATATTTTCTACTTCTAGGATTATCATTAAAAGGTAATAATTACTTTAAGGAAAAGCAAAGATTAATATTTATGCGGTTAAATGTAAAATAGACTGAGCTTAGTTATATTTCGTAAAAGTTATGTCTAATAGTTTAAGTTTGGTCTGTCATCTATCGTAAATTTATTTTTAGAATTTAGATTGACTTTTTATAAATTTGATTGATTTGTTAATAGATTATAAATTCACTTTTTTTAAAATACCATAAATAAATAAAATAAAATAAAAATAATGCGGAAAAAATGATGAGGGAATATAGAGTCTGACCTAGTGAAATAAAAAACGAATAACCTATAAGATAATAAATTTTAAATACATTAAAATTATAAAGCAAAAAAAATATCAGAGGTAGACAGTCATGCATCACGTGCACAATTGGTTGAATTTGTGTATAAGCACATAACCAAGTTACAAGAAAATGTGATGTGCGAGCACTGAACCTAGATTTTAAGATTGGTGAATGAAATTGACCACCAACATGGTAACAAGATATTGACGAACTGGAGTAATGAATCATATTAATCTTTGACCAAGTTGATGGAGGCACCGAAATTGAGGATGAAGAAGAAACTCATCGTCAAAACAATACAAAATCAACAACCAAGTTGTACAATCAGTTTCAAAAAACAAAGAGTTCATTAACAAGGAGCCAGAAAAACAAATCTGGAAAAATCCAACAACTGGAAAAGACTCAAATATAGATAAAATCCAAATCCAACTCTCTCTCTAACAGAGAAGAGAGTTGAAACTGACATGTAACCAACAATCAAATGCCAAAACGGGTGTTGACTAACAATCAAACGTTGTCGGCTCCAGTGACAAAATTACCCAACACTACTACAAATATATCCATTTTACCTCAGATGCGAATGGGAGTTTACGTCGGTGCGAGGTAACGAAGGGCGTCATGAAAACTCTCTAGTATACCCTTCAATTTTAGAATAACCGATGGGGTAGTTGAAATGGTCATTGATTCGATCCCCAACATTAGATTTTTTATATTTTCAAAACTAGTGCCACATACTTTTCAGATTATGACCAAAATCGATGGGAAAGATAATTTTTTTTAAAATACTCGTTACATTGTTTACACAGAATATTAAAAAAAAATTGTTAACAAACTACATTATTTACACATAATATTTCATTGTTTACATAGAATATTAAAGTATATATATATATATTATATAATATATATATATATATATATATATATTATATATATATATATATATATATATATATATATATATATATATATATATAATATATATATATATATATAATATATATATATAAACAAATTTTGAATCTGATGTATCGTCATCGTTGTCGGTAAAGAATAAATGTTGGATCTTCGGGAAGAACAAATGTTGGATCTTCGTTTCATTGAATCTTAGGAAAGATCAAATGTTGAATATTGCATACATTTGTTTCTGATATAAAACAAAAAAAAATATTACATAAATAAAATAAATATTCATTTAAATAATTATTTAAGAACACAAACTTTGAACCCAAATAATTTTCTATTCTTGCAATCCATCAAAGTGAATATTTCCAAGCTTTTTTAAGTTTCAAAGTTTTCATGTCAAATGTTTCATTATCAATTTTTAATATTCAAAATATTTTTATAATGTCTTTTAGGTTTCACACGGATCATTGGTGGCAGTGTCTTAAGCGTGAATACTAATTAAATGGACGACAAATATTTGTTTAAGGACGGTGAATAAATTCTATAACCACGTTTATATTTTTCCTAGATTATTACTCAAAACTGAAGTAAAATGTGTTTCTTTTTAAATAAAAATACAATAAAATATGTTTCATCCCAAGTGACACATACCTCCCGGTCTGTTAAAAATCGATGGGAGTAAGCATTTTTTATAATTTAAAAAATTACACTATTTACATAGAATATTAAAATACATTTTTTAAACAAATCCAGATTTTGATAATGGTTTCTTGGAGAACAAGAAATATTTTCAAATTATTCTTGGAAACCTCGAGTCAAAAACAAGTAAATAAAATTGTAGTTAGGGAAGCGACACCTCGAGTTGTATCATAAGGACTCTTAGAAAAGTTAACCAAATAAGTAAGCTGATCCGCTGTCGCACACGGGTCAAAAACAAGTTTAAAAGTGTAGTAAAACGGAAGTGGCACTCGAATATCGTATCACAAGGACTCTTGAATGTTATAACCAAGCGAATAGAAAGAATGGGTTTGTAAGATTCAAAACTTAAATTGAAGATGATTAAAGGTAAGAGCAAAATTGATAAATAAGCTAATCTATTGTATCGATTTACGACTTATCATCGATTCTTATAATTTCAATTCCCTAGTGGATTCAATCCCATTCGATTACAATACCCACTGACAAGCGCAAATTGGTATTATATGATGTATGTTCCTAATTTCCGAATTAAACAAACGAATTTAAGCAGACGCGAATTAAGCAAACGCGATAACAAAAAAGCTACGCTAACGTGATTATAGTTAAGGGTCATACAAACAATCAAATTTAATCAACTCTATCCTATAAGAAATAATTGAATTAAGCAAACGAAAGTAATTGAATTAAGCAAACGAGTTTATAGGAAGAATTGAAAAGAAATTGAAATTAAACTGAAATTAATAAAAACCTCAAAGTGGAATTCGAATACAACAGATCAGCTCTTTGGAAATTAGCTCTCCATGAAATCTTCTAAGCAATATTGTATCATCAAAATTCAGAATTAGGATTTCTATAGTAGTGAAAGACCTAATATAATAAAAGGTAAATTCGGGCCCTTATAGGATCCGACCCGAAAATTACAAAAACTGACTCAAACTAACTATTTTAATTAAGTCTGAAACTTCAACGAATTATTCGATCCTCCTTCACTTAAAATCAGCTTTTGACTTCAACATAAAACTTTTAGCTTATCATCTTAGCTTTCCAACGCATATTAGAACGCATCAATCCGATCCTCGTAGCTCAAGTTATGATCTGTATTGTAACAAGGTATGAAATAACTATTTATGCTAAAAATAAAGTACGAAATAAAATAAAACCAAAAATAAACTTAAATATAAAAATACACTAAAATAGTAAAAATAATAGAATAAACTATAGAGTTGCCTAAGTACAATAGTAGAAGAAGGTGCATCAAAATGCACTGATCATAAGCAAAGTAGGGGAGTTTTAGATTCGATTCAGGATAAGTGATTCTAAAATAAGTGATTCTAAAATAAGTGATTATGAAATAAGCTAAAACGAGTCAATCTACTATTCAATTTCCAACTTATCATCGGTAATTATAAATTCGAAATCCTAAGCAGATTCTAATCCCCTTTCGATTACAATATCAATTAACAAGTGAAATTGACACGATGCGGTTTACACTCCTATTATCTGAATAAGGCAAACTGATTCAACACTCACGAATTAAGCAAACATGATTCAACATACACAATTTAACGGTAAAGCAACGCTAAAATGCGATACAGATCAAGGAACATAAATCAATCAGAATAAATCTATATGAATCTATATAATTTGAATTAAGCATATAAAATATATAGAAGAATATGGAAAGGGAAAAAATTGGATTGAAAATATAAAACCTCAAAGTATCGGCGGAAATCGAATACAATAGATCAATCATGTGAAATTTAGTTCTCCATGAATTCGTGCAAAGTCTCTAATCTAATTTTCATGAATATTCATAATAGAGTTACTGTAGCAGCGAATTTTCTAATATAACAAAAGGGAAATTCGGGCCCTTATGGAAACCGACCTGAAAATTACAAAAACCGACTCAAACTAACTATTTTAATCAAGTCTGGAACTTCAACGAGTTATTCGACCCTCCTTCACTCGGATCAGATTTTGACTTCAACACGGAACTTGTAGCTCTTTCTCTTAGGTTTCCAATGCATATCAGAATGCATCAATCCAATTCTCGAAACTTAAGTTATAGTCTGCACAGTGAAAAGATATCAAGTAACTGTTTAAGCTGAAAATAATGTACGAAAATAAAATAAAGTCATAAATAAACTTAAATATAAAAACGCATTAAAATATTAAAAATAATAGAATAAATTATAGAGTTACCTAAGTACAATAGTAGAAGAAAGTGCATCAAAATGCACTTATCAAGCGGCTATATGTAAGGTAAGTTTAGGGTAAAATCTAATTAACGAGCTCTTTTATAGTCAAATCTGATTATCTAATCCCATGTTTATTAAAGAAACCGAAAGAATAGATCATTAATTTAAAAATAGAAAATAAAATAAAAAGAAATACACCACTTTTAAAGAAATAAAAATGTAAACTGCATTTGCTTGAATTTGAGGCATGTCCTGAATTATTTTTCCCCTCAGTTATATTTAGAAACCGATGGAATATGTGATTTTTTGTAAATAGTTCATGACGTGTCTTAGCATTATAACTCAATTTTTTGTTGGATGAGATGAAAGTTTTATCATGAAATATATTATTTATAGTAGTGCATAAGCTACGACTACCCCAATGAGGTAAGCAACTGGTGAGGAAACGAATCCAGAGGCACAACCATAATCAACATCTACATCTTAATGTCAACTTTTAGATTATAGGGAGAAGGATGGGGGAAGATTGTGTGTTTTTAGGGGACACACCTTTGAAACCCAACAACTACATTTAAACGCCTTTTAATTTTATTTTTTTATATTTTTGTTTATGACCTATTTTCTTGGTTGAGTTGGCAACAGAGGAAAAAAATTGATCAATCCTCTTTTGAATCCTAGCAACTATATTTTAGCGCCTTTTATTTATTTATTTATTTTACTTATGACATATCCCATCAGTTGAGTTGGACACTAAGGAGAAAATTCTTCAAGGAACATGCATTTGAATTCCAACAACTGCATTTTAACGCCTTTTAATTTTTCGTTTGTTTTTATTTATGACATATTCCATGTGTTGAGCTGGAAACTGAGGAATTTTTTTTGTCCAACTTGATAAACAAAAATTAAGTAACAAATCTTTGTCATTCATTTATAAAGTACCAACAGTCAAGATATTGTCAACTCATCAATTCACATGAAACTTCATCGATCTATGTAAACTTTGTTTATTTGAAGAATTTGATGGACAATGACTTGTTTGTCCCAATTGAAAAAACAAATGGTATTACTTCAATATTTTTTAGACTATTGGTATTGCTTTGTTTGTATAAATACTCATTTTTTCCTTTTAAATCAAAATAAAATTCTAATTTGATATCACTTGAAATTGAATCTTTTTGTCACATAGTTGGATTTTTGGTGACTTATATGCTTCACCATGGTCATGAAGACAAATTACCACGGTATCATGGACATGTATCATTCCTTTCTCTCTCTCTCTCTCTCTCTCTAACACACACACACACACAACTTTTCATAGAAGTTAATAACATGATTATCTAATTTAATACTTTCCTCTAAAATATTATTTGCATGCCTCAACCTAGTGATTTTGTTACTAGCATATCACAATTTGATTGTCTTATGAAAAGACCTTGTATCCTATCTTTGTTCTTAAATAATTTATCCTTACCTTGCTTCTCCAAAATTGGTCATTCATATGCAATACCTTATATAACAGAAGTTGATAATTTTTGCTCCAATCTAAGATCATCATTGTAATTTGCATCATTAATCAAACTTTGTATCATGTTAACTTCATATGTAGATTGAGTGACTTTGAGTAAAATTTCCAAAGGTCTCTTTGTTCCATTTCATAAGAAAAGGTTTCAGAGATCTTAACTTAGAAGATAAAACAAACATAGGGCAACCAACCACACCAGTATTCCAATTATGAATAGTAGTCTATATATATCATCTAGAGCCCAAACCTTCATAATTTTTGATGGTATAGATGAATCAAACCTACATTTGTTACAATGGAGAAGAATAAGGTAATGGTTTGAGTGATTTTTTAATAAAAAAGGAGAAATTGACTATGTTCTAATTATCTAGCCAGTTTTCATTACATATGGCTCTATTAAGCATAACAAAAGAGTAATCACCACCTTTCCTTCCATTTGTCCAAATGAAATAGCTATCATTAGTATCAAGATGAATAAGCTCTTTTTCATTTTTCTAACTAAGAAACTCATCAGTGGATGTTTTGTTTGGAGGTCATCTACCAAATTTCTCATGGGAACCAATAACTACATTAAAATCACTTATAATGCACCAAGGGCCATAATTGCTCTGTTGAAGATTGGTAAGTTCATTCCATAAATGTATTTGAATCATATGAGATTTACTTGCATATACAGCTACAATGAAGAATTTAATTTGATCCACTTTTATAGAAAAAGTTACTTGTTGTTCATATAAACTCAGCATAATGGAATTCATATTTGTTGCACAAAAAGCCCTAGTGATTTTGTCTAAAATTTAATGCAACTCCCTTAAGTCTGATTTGTTTAAGACACTCAATAGGGAAATGGGCATAAATCATTTGTTCAACAACCAAAAGCAAGTCGGACTTTTGTTGATCATAGAGATTTTAATAGCCAACCTTGTATCAAGTTTTCCTACTCCTCTAGGATTCCAATAAATGGCTTTCATTGAATGGTGTTGTTTTTACCAGACATGGTTCAAGTGTTAATTTCCATTTCAGGCTAAGTAAGTTTATGTCTTCTCATATTATTTTTATTGACCAAAGTAAATTATTCCTCATGTAGCTCAAGAGGACTGTCATCGTCACCCCAAAGGTTACTCTTCTTCTTCTTCAAATGCAAATCATCACAGGAATCTCTCACGGATTTTTACCACTATTTTCTATAACCATAAGATCAAGAGCAAGTTGCTCCCTTCTATAATCATCCATCTCTTTCTCAATCATTAAATTCTCATTTAAATTATTAGTAGTCTCTAATATAATGTATTCTTTATTCACATAGCTTGTTTTTAATAAATGCTCACTACTACAAATAACACATGTCATGTCAGACGCAAAATAGATTTCACCTCGGTTACAATGTCGATGTAACGAAGGGTGACATGAAAGTGGGAGTTTTACCCATTGATTTAAAATAACCGAGGGACTAGTTTAAATGGTCATGGGTTCAAACCCCATCATTAAATTTTTTATATTTTTCAAACTAGCATCATATACCTCTTGGTTTTATAACAAAACTGAGGGGTAAGATATATATATATATATATATATATATATATATATATATATATATAACGCATTACATTGTTTACACATAATATTAAAGTAAAAATGTTGTTCTTCATCGTCATCGTTGTTGGTGAAGAACAAATGATTGATCTCTTGAAGAAGTATAACTGTTGGAGATCCTCGTTTCATTGATCTTGAGGAATATCAAATGTTGAATGCAATATACTTTCTATGACTTTTGCATTTATTTGTTTCTGATATAAAACAAAAAAAGGTAGATAAATAAAATAAATATCGAGTTATATAATTATATAAGAACACAAATTTTAAACCCCAAATAACTTTCTGCACTTACAATCGATCACTTGCAAAATAAATACAATAATCTCACCAACCACGTATTAAAAACTTAATTTTTTTTTCTGATCTTGCAATACATCACATTGATATAGTGCTCTGAATAAACATAGATGATTTCACAATATTTGGTTTTCTTGTGGATTCACTAATATTCTGAATGCTTTTATAATTAGGCTTTTAGGTTTCACGATGATCACTATTGACAATGTCTTAAGCGTTGATACCCATTAAATGGATATCAAAGATTTGTTTAAGGACGGTGAAGAAACACACTTATATTTTACGTCAATAAAATATGTTCTAACTCAAGCGCCAAATACATCTCGTTTTCTGTTAAAAACCGTGGGGATTTTTTTTTAATATTTACATTTTTACACAGAATAATAAAATAAATTATTCAAATAGATCAATCATTTTGTTAAAAACCAAGAGGAAAAAGTTTTTTTTTAATATTTATGTTGTTTACACAAAATAATAAAATAAATTATTCAAATAAATTATTCTTATTATTGAATATCTTTGCCGATATCTTGCTCTTATGTTGTAACCCTTCGGTTAAATAGAAAATCGAAGGGTTGAAATATTTTATTTAAACTTATAAATAAATAAAATAATAAATTACGTTAGTTGGGAATCAAAGCTTGTACTGAGTTATTTTTTCACCTCAATGTTATGAAAATCGAGGGAATGAACGATTTTTTATTTTTTAAAATAATAAAAAATAGTGCGCATTTGCTTTATACCTCGATTTTCTATTGTTTGAGGTGAAAACTTCGTCATAAAAAACGTTATTTATTGTAGTGTCTCCACATTCACATTAACCTTATTCTCTTAGTTAATAATCATAACAAAATCATATTTCTCTATGTCATTCTCAAGAGTATGATTTTCTATCTTACTCAAATATATAAGTATTCATCATTCATTATGTCATTCACTATGACGATTTTAGATTCACCATTCTTTATCACCTTCATATTGTCATTAACTAGTATAATTAATTTAAACTTTTTGGGATGTATCTTGTACATTCTTCAATTAGTGGTTTTTCAACATTTTTGTCTTTTAACTTCCAACATTTATCAATACTATAACCAAAACACACAATAATTAAAAAAAAAACAGATAAACTCACATATTCCAATTCATAAAAAAAATACATAACCTTACTATTTCATAAAAGTACAATCATCTTTTCATTTTTCTTGTTTGTATATTTTGCTTGAGAAAATGAAAACCAACATATAAAAACAACTACTTTTTTTCTTTCTGGATTTTGGAAAAAACGTGAATAAATTTAGTTAAAGATTATTTCAAGTAAAACTTAAACCAAGCTTCTTCTCCTTAATCAAATTATTATATTAATTGAAATTTATTAATCCTTTAATTACATTTCTTCCTCATATGAAGACAATTACGTTGACAAAAGCACAACAAAAGAATAAGAATAAAAGATTTATATATATATATATATATATATATATATATTATATATATAATATATATAATATATATATATATATATATATATATATTATATATATATATTATATATAATATATATATATATATATATATCTTACCTAATTTTGGATTTGCACCCATTGGCTTGAGAGTACTTGAAACAATTTTGTTTTGGACCAAGTGGGTGGCGCCATTTTTTCTGATTAGAAGTACTTTACCAAATCTCACTTTATAACTTCCCTACCAAGATTTGAACATAGATTAATACAAAAATGGAGCCATCTAAAGCATTACTCATTATTATGTTAACTTAGCTACCCTGTCATTGGGCTCCACGTCATTTGATTAGCCTAATTATTACTGTCTATAAAATTTGTCTTTATATATTTGCATGTGTGATTCATTCTTTTCTTTGTGTTTTATCTTAGAAAGCTATGTTTATTAATTAACATAAAGTATTATGACATGATCATAAAATGACAAAATATGAATAAAATATCTGCATCAAAGTACAATATCTGTCTCAAAGTAATAAGGTGGTGGTTGGATCTAGAAAAACAAAATAAAAATTAATCTAATATTTATTTGTTTATTATCAACCCCTATAAGTCATAGATTAGAATAAAAGTAAGAAAATATATTAAATAATAAAAACTATTGTTACATAGAATTACAAGACTTGAGTTAATAGTAACAACAAATTAATTTAACCCGCAAAATGATAAATTAGTAAAACTAAGAAAAATTATATCATTTAATTATAGTGTTAATATTTTCTCACAAATTAAATTGTGTTTGCGACATTTCTAATTTAAAAAGTATACAAAAATATGGGTAAATCATCGACAAAAAGAGAAAATTTTGGTTTAATTATCTATTTTCTATAGATAGAAGTTAAACTTGTCCCCCAAGACTAAAATAATTTTTTTCCCCTAAAGTACGACTTCTTTATGGATAACAGCTGAGTTGAAATGTCAATTAGACTAAAAAAATTTATTTGATTTTGTTTAAACACCCAATTTCTTTATAGATAATGGTAAAAATTAAAGCTATATGTCAATTAGATTAACAATTTTTTTTTTAAATAACCATTTTTTAAAAGATTATAGTTAGAACGTCAATTATGGTAAAAATGACTCGATGCAAAAAGAAGAAATGAAGAAATTTTTTATTTGAAATTGTTAAAATGTTGTTCCTTAGAATTTTTTAATTAATTAAAAAATATTATATATATATATATATATATATATATATATATATAATATATATATATATATATATATAATATATATAATATATTAGATTTAAGATATTTCACATTTTCAGAGAAAAATATTTGTGCAAATAGATTAATAAATGTATTTTTTTTGTTAACAAGAGAAGAAGATGAAAATGAGTAACTTGTTGTGCAAGTTATCATTGTTGAACTTAGCTTTATTGTTTTGCCCTAGATTTACTTTTTGAATAAACACTACGCCAAAAATGACTTTTAACAGCGCATCTTAGACAGCGCTTTTAAAAGAAAGCGCTGTCTAAGGTTAAAATTAAAATAAAACACGGAAAATATTCCAAAAAAATAATGAAAGCGCTGTCTAAGGGGGGGTTTTAGACAGCGCTTTCTAAAAGCGCTGTCTAAGACCCCCCCTTAGACAGCGCTTTTAGAAAGCGCTTTTAAATATAGACCTTAGTCAGCGCTTTTGATAAAGCGCTGTCTAAAGTCTTTAAATTAAAAAAAAAATTAAAACCAAAAGCGCTGTCTAAGGGGGGGTTTAGAAAGCGCTTTTGGAAAGCGCTGTCTAAGGCATACCTTAGAAAGCGCTTTCCACAAAAGCGCTGTCTAAGGTCTAATTAAAATAAAATTTCAGACTCCATTTCAGTTTTCGTTCTCTGTTCTTTTGTTTTCCCTCCTGCGAACGTTGAAACCCTATCAGCGAAAACCATAACAGCGAACACGAATACACTTCCATTTTTCGGTTTCAATCATTGAACGTGTTTGAAGAATCGTACGTGTCTCGACATTTGGGTGTTGACTTCGTTTTTCGTTTCTACTGTTCTTCATTTCTTGCGGTATGTTCTTCAATATTTCTTCATTTCTTCGTTTCTACTGTATAATCTTGTTGAGAATGTTGAGAATGTTGAGAATGTTTATAATCTTGTTGAGAATGTTTATAATCTTGCGGTAGTTTACTAATGTTGAGAATGTGCATAATCTTGTTGACTGAGTTTAGTGTATTATTTTTGTTAGTCATTTTGATACTTGAATGTGATTTTGTTAGTTAGTTTTGAGGGATTATAATGACAGTGTATCAAACTTTTATGTGACAAAATGACTGTTTACTCCAAATATGTTCTTGAAATTGTAAGATTGGATTAATCTAATTCATCATGTTATCGATATTCTAATATGATTTTTGAAATCGCAAAGTTTTAATTGAATCCGTCCCTTGGTTGGTATTTGCAGTGACTGGAATTAAATTAAGTTGATAATATCTGGGATGAATTTGAAAGTGATTGAATGATTTTAAGGATTTATTTCATAGCAGATCCCCCACTGAGAGAGGGAGGGACTTGATTAACATTTTGCAGTTTTAGGGATCATTTTGAAATATTGATAATATGGGTGAATGGGGATGAGATTGATAGAAAGCTACAATTTCAAGAACCAAATTGGATATTTACATGGTGTTTTTTTATTAATTTATTAATTGATTTCAATTTACTTTTCTTGCTACAAAAATTATAGGTTCTCAGAGATGGTCGCTGGTCTGAAGAAGATGCTGCAATTTTAGTCCCAGGTGACATAATCAACATTAAATTATGAGATATCATTCCTGCGGATGCTCGTCTTCTTGAGGGTGATGCTTTGAGTGTTGATCAGTCTGCTTTAACTGGAGAATCTCTTCCGGCAACAAAGAATCCCTCAGATGAAGTCTTTTCTGGATCAACTGTTAAGAAAGGTGAGATTGAAGCATTTGTTATTGCTATCGGAGTGCACACATTTTTCGGTAAAGCTGCTCACCTTGTTGACAACACCAATCAAGTTGGTCACTTTCAGAAAGTCCTCACAGCAATTGGTAATTTCTGCATTTGCTCAATTGCTGTTGGAATACTGATTGAGCTCATTGTCATGTATCCGATTCAACACCGCAAGTATAGAGATGGAATTGACAATCTTTTGGTTCTTTTGATCGGTGGAATTCCAATTGCTATGCCAACTGTTTTGTCTGTTACTATGGCTATTGGTTCTCACAGGCTTTCTCAGCAAGGTGCAATTACAAAGAGAATGACAGCTATTGAGGAAATGGCAGGAATGGATGTTCTCTGCAGTGACAAAACCGGGACTCTGACCTTAAATAAGTTGTCTGTTGATAAAAATTTGATTGAGGTTTTTGCTAAGAATGTAGAGAAGGATTATGTTATCCTTCTTGCAGCAAGGGCTTCTAGGACTGAGAATAAGGATGCAATAGATGCTGCAATTGTTGGTATGCTTGCTGATCCAAAGGAGGTAAATAAATATGCTTAAATGCTCTATCATTTTTATAGTTTTTTTATCAGTAGGAATCGAACTGCACATCAACTACCTGCGCTAGACCCCAGTAGTCTATATTTCTGATAGTGACTTGTAGGATGAAGATAAAAGAAAATCTAACTTCTAGTTTTAAATTGCACAGGCACGAGCTGGTGTTAGGGAGATTCATTTTTTCCCATTCAACCCTGTAGACAAGAGAACTGCTTTAACCTACATTGACTCTGATGGAAATTGGCATCGATCAAGCAAAGGTGCTCCTGAGCAGGTAAAATATTTGTTTTGATGGAAGTGGTGCCACCATATGATTATGATCATGAAGATACTGATCGATATTTTTTCCTGGATTAGATATTGAACCTCTGCAACTGCAAAGAGGATGTCAGGAAGAAAGCTCATTCCGTAATTGACAAGTTCGCCGAGCGTGGACTCCGTTCTTTGGGTGTTGCTAGACAGGTCTAGAAATTTGATATTACTGTTAGCATTTATCGTTTATTCGACTTATTTGAATATCCTAATTTTATTTCTACCATTGAATTATCTGTTTATAACAGGAAGTACCTGAGAAAAATAAAGATAGCCCTGGTGCACCATGGCAATTTGTTGGTCTGTTACCACTATTTGATCCTCCTAGGCATGATAGTGCTGAAACCATCACAAGAGCTCTGAACCTTGGTGTGAATGTTAAGATGATTACCGGTAAGATTTGACGTTCTTACTTTCTTGTAGTTCACATTTCATATCATAAATGAAATCATGTAGCTTAACCATTGTTTGGATTTCACATTCTCTAGGTGATCAGCTTGCCATTGCCAAGGAAACTGGCCGAAGGCTTGGGATGGGAACAAACATGTATCCATCTTCGTCATTACTCGGTCAAAGCAAGGATGCTGCTGTTGCAGCTCTTCCAGTTGACGAGTTGATTGAGAAGGCTGATGGATTTGCTGGAGTATTTCCTGGTAGGTCCTTCATTATGATGATGATAATGATAACATCATCAATTACATTGTTTTCAATTATTTCAAACATCATGGAACTTCTGCATCTGTTAACTATACAATTACATTTTGAAAACATGTTAATTGTTTTTATCTCCTTTTGTGACATGGTAGAACACAAATATGAAATCGTAAAGAGGCTGCAAGAGAGGAAACATATATGTGGAATGACAGGTGATGGTGTCAACGATGCTCCTGCGCTAAAGAGAGCAGATATTGGAATTGCTGTTGCTGACGCTACAGATGCTGCTAGAGGTGCTTCTGATATTGTCCTTACTGAACCTGGTCTAAGTGTTATTATTAGTGCAGTGCTCACCAGCAGGGCAATTTTCCAAAGGATGAAGAATTATACTGTTAGTTTTCTTCCTTGCTTGATTTAATTGCTTAATTTCATTTAAAAATCTTTAGCATTCTAAACACAGAATATTGATTGTTGCAGATCTATGCTGTGTCAATCACCATTCGTATTGTGGTAAGTGCAAAAATAGTTTAATTCCTAAGAAAATGTCAACTTCTTTTCTATACTTATATTCATGGTTCATACAATTCATGTGATCTATTCTTCATTTTACCAGTTTGGTTTCATGTTCATTGCGTTGATCTGGAAGTTTGATTTTGCACCCTTCATGGTGTTGATTATCGCCATACTGAATGATGGTGAGATAGTTTCTTATTGATCTTCATAGTTTACTTCAATCATCTGTGAAAAATATTAATTTAAGTTCCTTCACCCTTATGCCACTAGGTACCATTATGACAATATCCAAGGATAGAGTGAAACCATCTCCACTACCAGACAGTTGGAAACTGAAAGAGATATTTGCTACCGGTGTTGTGCTAGGTAGCTACATGGCATTAATGACAGTAGTATTTTTCTGGCTCATGAAGGATACCGACTTCTTCTCGGTAAAAAATTATATTTCGTGGTGCCTTCAATACTATCACCCAGTGGCAACAATTTTAAGGACCATAAACCCATTTTCCATTATTGCAGGACAAGTTTGGTGTGAGGTCTCTCAGAAAAAGCCCTGATGAAATGATGGCAGCCCTCTACCTACAAGTCAGTATTATAAGCCAGGCCCTAATTTTTGTCACCAGGTCCCGTAGCTGATCCTTTTTGGAAAGACCTGGTCTTCTCCTATTGGGTGCTTTTATGATTGCTCAGCTGGTAATCTTCAACCTCTTATTTTCCCATTATCAACTTTGTATATAAATTTGCTTCTATCTCTTATGATTTTATTATAAAGGCAGTGTCATTGATCTGTCAAGATCACACATTTTCCTCATTTCCTCTCCACAACCACCACTTAGGAAAATGTACACTGCATCTCTTAATAGTAGTTAAAATAAGATTTTGAATCACTAGTGTGGAAATGGAATGAAGTCAATAATTCAGTTGCCTTAGGAAGAAATAGTTATTGGTTTAATACAAGGGTAAAGTGAGTATTAATTAAAATCTAGGAGCATATGTATGGTAACAGAATTTGTTGGTTAGTTATAATAACTTGTTTCATGATTTGCAGGTGGCAACTTTTATAGCAGTATATGCTAATTGGGGCTTTGCAAGAATTAAGGGAATGGGATGGGGTTGGGCTGGTGTAATCTGGGTGTACAGTCTAGTGACATATTTCCCTCTTGATATACTCAAATTCGTAACCCGCTATGTTCTAAGTGGCAAAGCTTGGGATAATCTTTTGGAGAACAAGGTATTTTCTCCTTCTTTCTTAGAATCTCTTTCTAAATATAAAACCCTCTTTGAGCATTGAGATACCTTTCAAATTTTCGAACACATTAATTATTTTCTTACCAATATACCTCTAATTATATTACAATACTATGATGAAAACACACTCTAATTTTCTTTCATGAAGGGTAAACTTGTAAAATAGTACCAATCATCAATAAATAATCTAAGGGGGGGGCTTAGACAGCGCTTTTTGAAAAGCGCTGTCTAAGGTATACCTAAAAAAATTAAAATAGGAGGGTCTTAGAAAGCGCTTTTGGCCAAAGCGCTGTCTAAGGGGGTGGGGCTTAGACAGCGCTTTTCAAAAGCGCTGTCTAAGGTATACCTAAAAAATTTAAAATAAGAGGGTCTTATAAAGCGCTTTTGGCCAAAGCGCTGTCTAAGGGGGGGGGGGGGGGGGGGGGGGGGGGGGTGGGCTTAGACAGCGCTTTTAAGATTTAAAAAAGCGCTGTCTAAACCTTTAGCAGCGGAGGTTTAGACAGCGCTTTAAAGCGCTGTCTAAGGCTAAAAAAAGCGTTGTCTAAGGTCTTGTTTGTTGTAGTGAAATTACCATTTTCCGTTTTCGTTAGTTAGAAAGTTTGTTAGGTTGTTACCTCTCTAACCAACTAGTAACTACTACTATCATCAATATAAATTAGTCTGATTTTCATTCTCAAGCTAATGAATAATTTGCTTCTTTCACTCTAAATATAATTCATTCAGCTTTAGTGTTATGGTATCATAGAGCCTGATTCTACAAGCTTTTCTTCTTCCTCGTGTGCCTGCAATGGCGAGGAACATGAACAACAATAACAATGGCAAGAATAAAATGAAAATAAGTAACTTAATGTGCAAGTCACCATTGTTGAACTTAGCTTTATTGTTTTCCCTATCTTTACTTGTTGAATAAGTTATCGATTTCCATTTTGATTAGTTAAAAAGTTTATTAAGTTGTTAACTCTCTAACTAATTTGTATCTGCCACTAGCATCTATATAAGCTAATTTGATTTTCATTATCAAGCAAATAAATTATTTGCTTCTTTCACTCTGAATATAATCCATTCAATTTTACTATTAGTTGTTATGATACTTTGTGAGATTCACTTCTTATTTGTGTTTTTAAAAGTTTTTTTAAGAAAAAAATTAAGTGTGTCCAAAGTTTTTCAATGGTTTGTTTATATTTTGTTCCTCATCTTTTTTATTCAATATTTTTTTTATTAAAATAATTATGATGAAATGAGAAAATGAAAAAATCATAATTTTTTTGGTGTTTTTGAAATCTTTTAAATGATTGGTGTTCATTCATTAAAATAATAAATTTGTGTAACAAGAGAATAACAAGAGAATAAAATGAAAATAAGTAACTTATTGTGCAAGTCACCATTGTTGAACTTAGCTTTATTGTTTTCCCTATCATTACTTGTTGAATAAGTTATCGATTTTCATTTTGATTAGTTAAAAAGTTTATTAAGTTGTTAACTCTCTAACTAATTTGTATATGCCACTAGCATCTATATAAGTTAATTTGATTTTCATTATCAAACAAATAAATTATTTGTTTCTTTCACTCTGAATATAATCCATTCAATTTTACTATTAGTTGTTATGATACTTGGTGAGATTCTTTTCTTATTTGTTCTTTTGAAAGTTTTTTTAAGAGAAAAATTAAGTGTGTCCAACTATTTTTTGTGCTAGTTGTTCAATGGTTTGTTTATATTTTGTTTCTCATTTTTTTAATTCAATATTTTTTTTATTAAAATAATTATGATGAAATGAGAAAATGAAAAATCATAATTTTTTTTGGTGTTTTTGAAATCTTTTAAATGATTGGTGTTCTTTCATTAAAATAATAAATTTGTGTCTTATATATTGTTTTGTTTGATTTCTTCGTACTCTTCTTGAGTGCAAACCAAATTGCAGTAAACCATAATATATAAATCGCTAAACACCACTGATATTGGAAGAAAAAGTTTTTTGATATACTCTGAAATTTATAAATAAATATTTTTTAAATAAGGGCTTGAATAAATATTCTAAATCTCTGGTCAATAACTCTTCTTTCTCAAAAATTTTTAAAAAATTCAACAATGTGTTAAAAGAAAAGAATATGAATATGGATGAATAAGCTATGAGAAATATGATTAATTTTAATGTTGAAAAAATAATTATTTTTTAATAAAAAAATATATTAATATAATACATGAAAATTACTAAAACACAAATGATCATAAAACACTATAGTATTTAGAGGTTTATCAAAAAGTACAAATAAAAACTGACAAAAAAGAAAACATTAGAACCGACAAAATAACTTACCAAACAAAAACACAAGAAAAACACTTAAGCAGTTAAATTTAATTAAAGTTAGAACTTTTAACATCAAAACCATCGTCAACAAATCATAAATCACGAAGATAATAATAAAAAATACATACCAACATCTATTTCATAACAAAGGCGAACACACAATCAACTACAATCAACTGTAAATTAATGAAGATGAAAGGATTCTGAATTCAACCATAGTATCTACATTAGTTCATCCATATACTTAAAAATTTATTTTCAAACCAAAATAATATTTTTTTCCTCTAACTCTTTCACAGATTTTATGACATAATTAAAGATAACATCACTACAAACTCTCTAAATAACTCAGACTACAATGTGTCAGATGATAAAAATAATCCATAATTCAAAAATTAAATAAAAAATGAAAGAATATTGCGGAATAATTATCTCTAATATCATATTATAAGTTTTTTTCAAAGAGATGGATAAAAAAAATTATTGTTACATGAAAATATATAACTAGTAATATATAACAACTAATGTATCTAAGTAACTAAATTTCAAACTAATAAAACTAAAATACACCTAACTAACCTAACTATATTTCTAATATGCATATATATTTACTCCAACTTGTTGATGATGTCAAGCTATAAGTTTATATTTTAAATCGTAGTTCTTTGCAATGATATCATAAATTTAAAAAAAAAAAAAAGTGAATAAACCTCACTGCAATATTATCACAATTTAAAATTACATTTATGACTCATCTTTTGTCACTATTATTAATCAAATTCTACAAGCTAAGACTAAATCTGACTTTTACATACAGATTCCATTGAGAACAATCATGAATGTGTAATGTCAGGCATGCATGTTCATCATACGTTTGACAAGAACCTTTGTCATTGGAATCAATAAAATTTGAACTGTGCTGAAATTGATGAGCGTGGCTAACTTTAACTGATAGCATCAAAAAAGAGAACTGAGCACACAGGAATGCACTTTTTGTCATGAAATGATGGACCAAGATGCTGAAATACCACAAGTAGAAACTCAGTGACACAAACTAGTGAGAAAATAATGGGACCAAAGTGGAAAATTTACCAAAAAAGAACTCTGTGAATCACATGACACTGGAGTTCTTTCACAACAAAGAATAGAAAGCATTGTGTATCAGAAAATTTCTTTCCTTGACTACCTATTTTTGTTGCATGGATTGTCCTATCACCAAGTACCTCCCTCTATCTATAGTATATATTTCAGTCACGCATATAACAAATGTTATTTTATTTAGCAAAAGAAAGTGGGAAAAAGGAATCGAGTTCAAAATCTTAGAATAATGGTTTTAGATACTGGATACACAGTGCGTGTGTTGATGTGTGATTGGAGAACTATAAACAGCATACAAATAATGACACTTTGTTTCAATAATAAAATATACTATCATTTTGTTCTAGATTTGTATAGCCATTTTAATTTGTCTACATCTATGGTAAGTCTCATTTATGTAATTATTAAATTGAAAATATTATTATGTAGCACTAATGAGAGTGGTGACTATGTAGCAGCGGTGTTTTTAAAATCGAACTTGTCATCAAATTGATGAGATTATTGAATTATTGGTGTTAAATATATAATTCTTTGTGTCGAAATCGAAATAATATGTTTGTATCCAACGGATGTCGAAAGGTGTTTGTGTCGAACTGAGTCTGTATTTGCTATATTTGATCAAAAGTCAAATATAGTCTGTTGAAACATGCAATCGAAGCATGTAGTTGTCGAAGGAGTCAACAGATGTCGAAATAGTTAACTTAACTTAGTTTTAGTTGAGTTAGTTATTTTGTGATTACTTGGAGTGCAAATAATCTTTTCTATAATTAGAGAAAAGTTCTATTTCATTTGTAACTAAGTGGGAATAGTTTGCATTCTGTAATTTCCGAAATCACAAACCTATAAATTTTCAAATTTTCAAAATATCATAACTTTACAAGCTCATTCTTTAAATTCAAATTCTAAACATAATCATCACACATCAAAAAATACAAATTCAAATAAATTTTGAATAAAGTCTAATTACAACATAAACTGAATAACAAAATAAATGTAAGAGTCTAATAAATTTAATTACAATGAGAGAAAGTTGTTCCAATTAATAAGTTTTGAACAAAATCTATTTATATTTTGATTTTACTTTCTTTTAATTTTTTTATATAAAAAACGGTGTCATTTTGTTTGAGAAAAAAAACAAATATTTAACGCTGAATTGTAATTCCTTATGTTGAAGCAGGTTGCCCGACAGAAGCAAGACAGTGTCGAATCACTTAGGTGTAAAAATGTAGAAGAGTATCTCGACAGTGATGTTAGACTTAACTTTATTTGTTTGCTTAGTTGAGTTAGTTAGGTTAGTTTTGGGCCTTACTTGAGAAGCGAGCAAACCCAAAATCTATAAATAGGGAGTAACCCCTATTATTGTAAACACTTGAAGTTTACAGTTGCAAAAGGAATAAAGAATCATAGTTTGTAAGCAGAGAGAAATTCTGCAAAATCAAATCATCTTTTTCCCTCTCTCAATAAACCCTAACCCTTTTATTTCCCCAATTCAATTTTCTTCTTCTATTTTTCGTCATCATTGTGCAGCGATACATTCTTGCAACCAAGGTTGGTTGATTCACTCGAGTGAAGAGTGAAGAGTGAATAACAAGAGGGAATTCGATTGGTGCGATTGAATCTTGTTCATCAAGATTGACTCAAAATTACTCAAAGTTTTGGGTTTAATTTCAACATCAAGAGCACTAGCTGAGCGATTCTTCGAAGCATAAGATGTTGAATCATCCGAACGAACATTTTTCGACGAGTCTCCCAATTCTGAAGAATCCGAATTATGAGAATTGGTGCAAGTAGATAAATGTTATCTTTTTCTATCAAGATCTTTGGGATCTTGTGAAAGAGGGAGTGACACCGCTTACAACAAATGTTTCGGATGAAGAAAAAGTTGCACACAAAGAATTGAAGAAGAAAGATTATAAAACTCTTTTTATAATCCATCAATGTGTTCATTCTGATAATTTTGAAAAGGTTAGTGATGTTGAATCAGCGAAAGAAGCATGGAAAATTCTTGAAAAATTATTTGGAGGCGGAGAGAAGGTGAAAGAGGTGAGGTTACAAATCACAAAAGACCGTATAAATTGCTTAAGATGGGAGACAATGAAAGCATAATTGATTTTTTCATTAGTGTTACAAAACTGGTGAATCAAATCAAGGTATGTGGAGAAGTGTTGACATCAAGATCAATTGTTTCAAAGATCTTTAGGTCATTGACTCCAAAGTTAGACCACGTGGTAGTAGCCATAGAAGAGTCGAAAGATTTGTCAACATTGACAAATGAAGGGCTTTAAAGGATGCTTGAATCTCATGAACAAATAATGGTTGAAAGAGTTGTAGACAAGTTGAAGAGTGATGTGGATTTGCAAGCACAATTAGCAAGAGAAAAGAAATGCAAATGGAAGTGGCTCGACAACAAAGTTAAAAGAGGCTACAAAAATTCGACTGGTCGAAATCAAGAAGAAATAGGCTAGTCGAATCAGAGAAGACCCCATACCAAAGTAACCAAAGAGGCGGTATTGTAGGTAGAGGAAGATGTGGTGGTCGAAAACTTGACAAAAGTCACATTCAGTGTTTCAATTGTCAGAAGTATGGCCACTACTCAAGTGATTGTCGTGAAAAACAGAAGAATCAGGAAACTTATGCAAAATTTGCAAAGCATGAAGAAAAAGAGATGTTGTTGATGGTCACAACAAAAAATGAAGAAATATTCCAGGACCAATGGTGCTTGGACTCAGGATGCTCATCATACATGATTGGTAGGAAAGATCGGTTTGTCAACATGAAACCCTCAATGAAGAACATGGTAAAATTTGCAAATGACAATACTCTAGCAACTGAAGGTATTGGTGATGTTTTAATTATGAGGAAAGATGACAAGAGGTCAGTGATTTCTAATGTACGGTACATACCAAGCATGAAAAGTAATTTTCTCAGCATATGACAGTTGGTCGAAAAGAACTACAAATTAGAGATTGAAGATAAGTTGATGAGAGTTCTCAACTCAGGTGAAAGGTTAATCTTTAAGGCACCTATGTCTCATAATAGAACTTTCATGATTGAACTTAATGTGATAGAGCACAAGTGCCTTGCAACTGCAGCTAGCAGGGATGGATGGATATGACACTATAAACTTGGTCATCTCAATTTCAAAGACATCAAAGATCTGAAAAGATAAAATATGGTTTCAGGGTTACCAAAAATCGACATTCCAAATAAAGTGTGTGAAGAATGTGTGCAGGCGAAGCAACACAAGAATAACTGCAGCAAGGATGCAAGAAGCAAGTCGAAGGCAATTCTTGAAGTCAATGACTCTAATGTGTCTGGTCCTATCCAAGTGGATTCGATTGGAGGTAACAAATACTTTGTCACATTCATAAATGATTTTAGTCGAAAATTATGGACTTAACTGATCAAGAAGAAAATTGAAGTGATCGAGGTATTTGTCAAGTTTAAATCTATGGTCGAAAGACAAAGTGGTCGAAAGCTCAAGATTCTAAGGACTAATGGTGGTGGAGAGTATGTGTTGAAAGACTTCTACAAGTTATGTGAGAAAGAAAGGATTGTTCATGAGGTGGTGTCACCCTACACTCCATTGCATAATGGAGCGACAAAAAGTAAGAATAGAACCATCATGAACATGGTAAGAAGTATGTTGAAAGGCAATCATCTATCTAAATAATTATAGGGAGAAGCAATGTCGACAACAACATATATTTTTAACAAATGTCTGACGAAGAAGCTAGAAGGAATTACACCAGAAGAATGTTGGTCTGGTGTCAAGCCTAGATTAAGTCATATGCAATTATTTGGATCTACAACACATAGACATGTGCCAGATCAGTTGAGAAGAAAACTTGATGACAAATCGAGTCACATGATCTTAATAAGATATCATTCAACTGGAGGTTACAAGTTGTTTGACCCAGTGAACAAGCAAGTAGTGATCAGTAGGGGCATCATCATAGATGAGATTAAGGAATGAGATTGGACTGAAAATGTCAAGAAGGATTCAGTGAGAATCTTATGTGAAGAACCAACAAGGGAAGTCAAAAGAGAAATTCGATAGGAAGAACTCAGAGGTCAAGAAAGCACAAACAGACCTCAAAGAACAAGACACATGCCTGAAAGGTTGCAATAATGTGTGATTACATCAGATGATATGGTCGATGATCAAAGTGAGTTGGTACACTATATTTTCTATGCATATGTCGAACCAGTCAATATAGCTGAAGCATTGAAGGATTCGAAGTGGGTGAAAGCAATGAATGAGGAACCAAAGTCCATCGAAGACAACAACACTTGGTCACTTGTCGAATTGCCTCAAGGCAAGAAGACAATCAATGTGAAATGGGTATACAAGGTGAAGTTGAATCCCAAAGGTGAAGTAACTCGACACAAGGCAAGACTTGTGGCGAAAGGATTTCTTCGGAAGGAAGGAATCGACTTCGATGAAGTTTTTGCACCTGTTGCTAGGATTGAAACTATCAGGTTGGTTGTTGGTGTAGGAAACATGAACAACTGACCCACATGTCAGATGGATGTGAAATATGCATTCCTGAATGACCCGTTAGATGAAGAAGTGTATGTTGCACAACCAGTTGAGTTTGTGAAACAAGGTGAAGAAAGAAAGGTATATATGTTGCATAAATCCCTGTATGGACTTAAGCAAGCTCCAAGAGCTTGGAATAAGAAGATAGACAGTTTCCTAAGGGAAAATGAATTTGTGAAGTGCACAACTGAGGATAGAGTATATGTAAGAAGAAGCAATAGTGAATTGCTTATACAATGTTAGTATGTCGAAGACCTGTTAATAACAAGAAGTTGCAAGAAGGAGATCTAAGATTTCAAACATGACCTGAGTGAGGAGTTTGAAATGTCAGACTTGGGAAATCTATCATATTTCCTTGGCATCAATTTTTACAAGAGCGGTAGAGACTTGATGATGCACAAAAGAAGATATGCAGGTGAAATACTCAAAAGATTTGAGATGCAAAATTGAAACCCAACTTCGACTCTAGCTTAGACTAGATTGCAACTGTCGAAAGACACAAATGAAGATGATGTTGATCCAACAAAGTACATAAGACTCATTGGATCACTTTGATACCTTTGTCATACAAGGTCTGATCTAGCATATAATGTATGTATGGTGAGTAGATTCATGCAGAAACCCAAGGTATCATACATAGCATCAACAAAGAGGATATTAAGGTATCTCAAAAGAACTCTCAACTATGGCATTTTGTTTCCTGCAACTGATGAAGGAAAAAAAAAGCAAACTAGTGGGATACACTGACTCAAGTTGGTGTAGTGATGTTGAGGATAGAAAATTCACAACTAGATATGTGTTTATGCAACTTGCAAGAAACCAGTAGTGGCACCGTCGTCGTGCGAAGCAGAGTACATAAGGCTTCTCTTTGTGCATGTCAAGCAACTTGGATGGTGAATTTGGTCAAAGAGATTACAGGGAAGAATTATGGAGTGATTACCATGAAGATCGACAACATGTCTTCTATCAATCTGGCGAAGAACCCGATAGCGCGTGGTCGAAGCAAGTACATCAAAATGAGGTTCCATTATATTTGAGAGCAGGTAGCAAAAGCGAAGTTGAACTTGGAACACCGCAGAACTGAGAATCAGATTGTAGACATCATGACGAAGGAAGTGCAAGTCGAAGTGTTTAATAAGTTAAGGTCTATGATGAATGTAGATAGCTTGGACACAATGAATTAGATGGTGTATTGAATTGTAATTCCTTGTGTCGAAGTAGGTTGCTAGACAAAAGCAAGGAAGTGTCGAATCATTTAGGTGTAAAAATGTCTAAGAGTATCTCGACACTGATGTTAGACTTAGCTTTATTTGTTTGTTTAACTGAGTTAGTTAGGTTATTTTTGGGTCTTGCTTGAGAAGCAAGCAAGCCCAAAATCTATAAATAGGGAGTAACCCCTATTATTGTAAACACTTGAATTTTGCAGTTGCAAAAGGAATAAAGAATCACAGTTTGTGAGCAGAGAGAAACTTTGCATAATCAATTCATCGTCTTCCCTCTCTCGATAAACCCTAACTCTTTTCTTTCTACAATTCAATTTTCTTTTCTTGTTTTTCATCATCATTGTGCAGCGATACAATCTTGCTACCAAGATTGGTTGATTCACTCGAGTGAAGAGTGAGGAACAATAGAGAATTCGATCGATGCGATTGAATTTTGTTCATCAAGATTGACTCGGAATTACTCAAAGTTTTGGGTTTAATTCCAACATTTAACTCGTTGATTTTCCAAAAGTGTCGACTCACTGACCTTTACCAATTTTGATCGATTCTGAATGATTCAATAGCTTATTCGTTACAACAAACAGACCAGACCGATGATCCCTCTGATTCTCGATTTAACCAATTCGATCAACAGATTTAATCCAATTTTTAAAACAGTGATAGTGATATGGAGGGTTGTAGTAAAATCTTATTTAAGTAGGGATGATAAAATGAATTGGATTATCAAGTTTATTTGTTTCATTTATTAATTTTGATAGAACAAAATAAAATTTCCAACTTGCCACTATTAGTTGGACGAACTTACTCGATTAGTTTATTATTTTTGACGGAACGAGTTGTAATTTTCAACTTGACACTATTAGTTAGTTTGCTCTATATAACAGGGTTGTGTGGGTTGGCTAGTTGGTTAAAAGAAATTTTAAAAATATATTCTTACACTTTTTTTTTACTTTATATATTACAATTTATTTTTACACTTTAAAATGAGACATTTTGTTGGTGTTAGTGTTTTACAATATACTAGGAGCTTGTACATATTTAGGTAAAGAGGATCATTTCAAAATTTACTAAATTTTTTAATCTACCTTTTATAATTAGTAACTAAAACGAACAATCCTTATACATCTAGATCTCATTCTAAGTTTTGACCTAAAGAGTAAAAGACTTAAATCACCTGAAACTTTCATTTTCAACTTTATTATTTTAGTATATTAGCATGTATGAATCTTATAATAATCTTAGCTTAATATTAATGTTTTTTATTAACAAACACGTATATTGAAAGAAGTTAATAACTAGGGCCAAATAAAGCCTAAGTTAGAGAGTTTTAAATAAGTTCGAAATAGTTGAATTTTTTTCTATCTGCGCCCCGCCCCCTTCAAGATTAATGAGTAGACATTTAGCAAGAAATGGGCTATCATCATGTTTTCATTTCTTTTTTTAGAAAATTTTATTCCATACCCATCATTTATTTCCATCCGTATATTATTTTTTTATATTTTCATTTATTTCCATCCGTATATTATTTTTTTATATCAAAATACCCTCATAAATAATTTATTAAAAATTAAAAAAGATAATAAAAAATGTAAAAAAATGACTATCGAAAAAATTAATGTTAATAATTGACTATCGAGATTCTTTTGAAAGTCTTCCGATACAAAAAATAAAAGTTAAAAAATATTTTAAAAAATGATCGCCGAAACTCTTTTGCAAAATCTTTCGGTACATAAAATAAAAGTAAAAAAATGTATAAAAAAATAGACTACCTGGATTATTTTGCAAAGTGTTCTTGTACACAAAATAAAAGTTAGAATATATTTTTAAAAAATGACTATCGAATTCTTTTGTAAAAAATTTCGGTACACAAAATAAAAATAAAAAATGATTAGCGGAACTCTACTCTTTTGAAAAGTCTTCCGATACACAAATAAAAGTAAAAAATGTTTAAAAATTGATTATCGAAACTCTTTTTCAAAATCTTCTAATACATAAAATAAAAGTTAATGTTAAAAATTGACTACATAAACTCTTTTGAAAAGTCTTCCGATTCACAAAATAAAAGTTAAAAAATGTTTTTAAAAACTGACTACCGGAACTCTTTTACAAAGTCTTCCGGTACACAAAATGTATCCATAATAATAAATAATCCTAATAAATAAAAATTATATTAATAATTAATAATAGAAATAATAAAATTAATTTAACTTAAATAATGTTAATAATATTCTTAAAAGTAATAAGTAAAATTAATAAAAAAATTTAATAAGTATTAATATAAATACTCTAATTTCGTCACTTAATTTAGAAAAGTCTCATTATTATTTAATGTAATAAAAACAATAATTTAATCCTAATGTATCCCAATATTAATATATTTCTGATTAAAAATGAAATCCAACGAATAATAATATTATCCTCGATTAACTGACTCCTATATACCTCTAGCACGATGATATTTCCAATTATACCCCTAAATTGAAATTCAGTCCCTATGAGGAAATAAAAGTCAAAATGATCCTCATTTGACTTTTCAAGTCATTGGAGTTGACCAGATGACCCATATCGGACTCTGAATATATGAGGGATATATATCCTAAGTTAGTAGTAAAAACGAATGCGGTGGTTAAAATTTGGGGTACGATAGCTGCCCCTATTTAATCAGCTCCAGACTAAGATGATGATGACAATGAGTCTTCATCTTCTCCAGGCGGATATGGTTAAATATAGAGAGGGAACCCAAATTTTGGCTACGACGTCAGTAGACCCTAGGGATGAGCGAGGATTGATAATCCATGACACTCAGTTGGCCTCCAAGCCAACATATGATGGAACCCCTGATGATAAAACCCTGATGAAACCTCGCGGTAAACCCCCTATAAAACTCTGGTGAATCCCATTGATAAGATTCTGATTGAGCCCCCTGATAAAATTCCGGTAGAACCCCTTGGTCAATTTACGGTAGAACTCCTTTGATAGAATTATTTGATAAAACCCTTGATATAATCCTTTGATATAATCCCTTATGATGGAAACATTGATATAATCCCAGTGAAATTCTTTTGACAAAAATCCCGGTGAAACCTTTTGCTAAAAATGTTTTATAGCACCCTGTGATAAAACCTTGATAGAACCCCATGCTGAATTCCCTTGATACAAAACCCTTGATGAAATCCCTTAATATAATCCTTGGTGTATTTGATGGAATGTATCCTGCGTGTAGGATAAATTAGTGAGTTGGGGATGTGAGAGGTGAAGACCGGCTCACTAATTGATAATGATCATTTAGACTGGCCGACTACAGGATAGATTCCTTTGAAGATTCACGGTGAACGAGCTTGTTGGAGAAGTCCTTTATTGAAAATGTGCTTATGGGAATGTTACTTACTAGGGGGCCAATAAGCATTTCCGCTTGGGGAAATGTATTTGGTATATTTAGGGATTGGACTTCTAAGAGTGGTCACAAATCCTATGTCGTGTATTATGTATGTATGTGCATGCACATTTCGAATTGATGTATGTTTTACGCATGATGCAGTATTTTGGGCTAACGCCTCTTTTATGATATGCAATGCATGACCTTGTGGGAACCAGTGACGTTTTAACTTTTTGACCCCTTGAGATCTTGATACGTCCCTGGAACAGGCCATGATGCTCTTGATATCCGAGAATATACAATGTGCTTTTTTTTGTAAAGGAAGAAACTTTCGTACTGGTTTAATTTATGAACCCCGCGTTTTCCTTGAGAAGCGATGTTAGAAGAACATGATCCCTTTGACATTTTCAAAATCGAAGTAAAATATGTCTTCTCTTGCAAGCCATTTTTTATTATGCCCAACGTTTCAATGCATTATTCATAAATAAGTGACATTTTGTCATCAAGAGGAAAGATTTGAAAAGCAAAGAAAGAGATTTGAAAAACAAATTTTATTAATTAAGATTTGGCCCGTGATTGGGCAATATTACATAAGGAGGTAATTCCCGTAAGGAGAAATTACCGAAAGTCTAGGAAGATGATAATAATAAAACATATTTATTCATGTCCCTATTGAATTTAACACGTGTTATTATCCCTACATCTTCGAGGTTACAATACTTTGCTTCCGACGATGATGATTGAATTGATTACTCCCATCTGAATTCTTGTCGTAGGATGAAATAGATGATGTAGTCACATGCTTTTTGGATATCCCTAATTTTTTCTTGGACCTCTCTTTTCGAGTCTTAGTCCACCGGGATGGTATACCTTTTTTTTCCTAAGCCGCCCTTTTGGGTTTTCGACTTATCAGGTTTTATTTTTATACAAGTCCCTAATTTTTGCCTCGATTTCTCTTTCAATTTTTCAATCCACCAGGACACCCTAATTTTTGCCTAAGTCGCCCTTTAGGGTTTTCGACTTAGCAGGCTTTTTATCCTCTTTTCTAGGCATAGTATTTCTTGACTGCATCTGAGTTTATGGCTCGTGGTAACTCAGCTCCGTCCATAGTCGTGAGAATTAGAGCTTCGCCATAGAAGGCATTCTTCACGACATATGGTCCCTCGTAGTTTGGGGTCCATTTCCCATAGAGATCTTTATGGATGGGTAGGATTTTCCTGAGCACTAGATCGCCTTCTTCAAAATGTCGAGGATGAACTTTCTTGTTGAATGCTTTCTTGAGTCTTCGTTGTTATAGTTGCCCATGACATACCGCAGCCATGCGCTTCTCTTCTATGAGGTTTAATTGATCGAATATGGTTTGCACCCATTCCGCTTCGTCTAATATGGTCTCTATTAGGAATCTTAATGAAGGGATTTCATCTTCAACGGGGAGTACAACTTTTGTACCATATACTAGAGAAAAGGGAGTTGCTCCTATTGAGGTGCAAGCGGAAGTTCTGTAGCCGTGTAGTGAAAAAGGGAGAATCTCATGCCACTCTTTGTAGGTCTTCACCATCTTTTGGATGATCTTTTTGATATTTTTGTTGGCCGCTTCTACTATGTTGTTCATCTTTGGTCGATAGCGTGACGAATTATGGTGTTCGATTTTAAAACTCTCGCATAACTTATCCATCACTTTGTTATTTGGATTCAATCCATTATCTGTGATAATCTTGTTTGGAACCCCATATCGATAAATGTTCTCCTTCTTGATGAATCGTGCGATCACTTGTCTTGTCGCATTGGTATAAGAAACAACTTCTACCCACTTAGTGAAGTAATCGATAGCAACTAGAATGAATTAGTGTCCATTCGCAACTTTTGGCTCAATCATCCTGATTATGTCTATACCCCACATGGAGAACGGCCATGGGGCAGTTAAAATATTTAAGGGAGTGGGCGGCACATGTACCTTATCCGTGTAGATCTGGCACTTGTGACACTTCTTGACGTATTTGAAACAATTAGTTTCCATGGTTAGCCAATAATATCCTGCCTGGAGGATTTTCTTAGCCATCGAATGCCCATTGGCATGAGTGCCAAAGGATCCTTCTTGTATTTCTTTGATAAGCATGTCTTTCTCATACCCGTCCAAGCATCTGAGTAAGACTATGTCATGATTCCTCTTGTAAAGTACCTCCCCATTAAGGAATAATTGGGAAGCCGGTCTTCAAAGTGTCTTCTTATCCCCACTCGAGGCATTTGCAGGATATTCTTGTTTCTGAAGAAATTGTTTGATGTCATGAAACCATGGTTTACTATCCCCTTCTACCTCTATGGCTACCTAGTAGGCAGGCTCGTCAAATAGTGAATTCTTATAATTGGCGCTTCGTTGTACCACTTGACCTTGAACATGGATGATAACGTGACCAAGGCGTCAACTAGTTGATTCTCCTCCCGAGGAATATAATGGAAGGTAACCTCGTCAAAGTAAGTGATCAACTTCTGAACGTGGTCTCGGTACCAGATTAGCTTAGCATTATGAGTTCCCCATTCTCCCTTGATTTGATTGATGAGGAGAGTTAAGTCTCCATATACTTCTAGGATCTTGATTCTTAAGTCGATGGCTTCGTCAATCCATAGGATACATGCCTCATATTCTTCCATGTTGTTTGTACAAGTAAAGCATAACCTAGCCGTGAAAGGAATATGGTATCCTGTTGGGAAGGTTATGACAACTCCAATTCCATGTCCGGTTGCGTTTGAGGAACCATCAAATACCAATTTCCATCGTGATCCTGGTTGAGGTCCTTCATCGGGACCTGGGTATCGCAATCCTTTATTACCATAATATCTTCGTCAGGAAAGTCAAATTGTATAGGGTGATAATATTCTGTAGGCTGATGTGCGAGACAATCTACTAACACATTCCCTTTTATGGATTTTTGTGTGACATACTAGATGTCGTATTCTGTTAAAAACATTTTCCATCGGGCTATTCTCCCAATTACTGCAGGTTTCTCGAAGATATATTTGATAGGATCCATTTGGGATATCAATAGAGTAGTATGACACACCATATATTTTCTTAGCCACCGAGCAGCCCAAACTAGGGTACAAAAAGTTTTTTCTAAGAGTGAATATCGGGATTCACAATCGGTAAACTTCTTGCTTAGGTAGTAGATTGCATACTCCTTTTTTCCGGTCTCATCTTGTTGTCCCAATACACATCTCATAGAGTTATCAACTACTGTTAGGTACATTATAAGTGGTCTCCTCGGAACCGGTGGTACTAAGATAGGTGGCTCTTGCAGGTATTATTTGATTTTGTCGAAGGCTTTTTGACAACCTCGGGATTGACTTCAATTCCCCTCTGGATGACTATGAACCCTAATAGCTTTCCTGATCTGACCCCAAAAATACATTTTGCTGGATTCAGAGGTAACTTGAACTTTCTTAGATGATCAAAAAGTTTTTGTAGATTGACTATGTGATCCTCTTCGGTTTGTGATTTGGCAATCATATCATCAATGTAGGCTTATATTTCTTTATGGACCATATCATGGAATAGGGTTACCATGGCCCTTTGGTATGTTGCCCCCATATTTTTCAATCTGAAAGGCATTACCTTATAACCAAAGGTGCCCCAAGGAGTGACAAACCTGGTTTTTTCCATGTCTGCAGGATCCATTTTTATCTGGTTATAACCTGAGAATCCATCCATGAAGGAGAAAAGTGAGAGTTGAGCAGTGTTGTCTATCAGTATATCGATGTGTGGTAGAGGAAAGTCGTCCTTAGGACTTTCCCTATTCAAATCCTGATAATCTACAAACATTCTTACCTTGCTATCTTTCTTTGGAACTGGAAAAATTTAGCCATCCACTCTGGATATTTTTCAACAGCTAAGAACCCGACATCGAGTTGTTTTCTGACCTTTTCCCTGACATCGAGTTGTTTTCTGACCTTTTCAACAACCTGGTTCTTCTCAATTTTTTCTTAACTTACGGACATTCTGGTTTGAGTGGTAATTTTTGTATGACTATGTTTATGTCTAACCCTGGCATATCCTGGTATGACCAAGCAAACACATCTGAGCATTCATGTAAGAGCTCGATCAACCTTTTCTTGACTTCATCTTTCAAGGAAGCGCCGACCTTGACTTATTTCTTGTTTTCTTCATTCTCCAGATTAATCACATCCATTGGTTCCTGATGAGATTGAATTTCTTTGCCCTCTTGCTTCAGTAGTCTTGCTAACTCTTCTAGATGTTCACAATCGCCCTCATCACCTTCTTCCGCTTGGTTAATTGGGAATTCGAAGTTATAAAGGATTATAGCAGTGTCATTTTCAATAGGTTCATTCATTAATCTGCATGAGGAAGATTTTATCTAATATTATAATTTTTAGATAATTTGGTAGAAATGAAAGAGTATGAAAGGTTATTGCCATTTTTGTAAAGAAGATTTAAATGAAACGAAAGGATCTTTATTGAAAATAAAAATGAAATTTTATTCAAAAATAACTAATTGAAATGAAGGGGCCCCTACAAAGCTTGTCCATTTGCCTTTGGCATAACAAAGGACTTATTATTATTTTTTTAAAACAATAAATTACTTCGAACTGGATATCATCTTTAGGATCTCGATGGCCTCCCAATTGCTGAGAGGTATATTTGATGAACAGTGACACACCAAGCTAGGCATCCCTTTTTCTTCTTCTTTAATCATAGTCACTTGATCCTCATCCCTATATCCTGCACTATGGAAGGTTTCTTGAAGTGTACCAAGCTTTTTCTGGCATGTCCTCTGAACTCCTTTATTAGCTGGTTTGTAACCCAGCCCGAGCCGATCCTTTTTCTCTAGTATCTCCAGCAACTTGCCCCAGCCCTGGGTATCTCTACCCTCGATCAATTTGGATATCTTCTCCCATGGGAATATAGATTTCTCTTTTCTTCAACTGACTGCTGCAATCTCCAAGGATTGAAAAGGTATTTCCAATGTTTCTCCATTCGTTTCTATGCATCTGAAGGACGAAAGGTGGATAACGAACATGGAGTTACAACTCCTGTGGCATGGATCCAAGGTCGTCCCCTTCGATGATTATTAGCTTATCATCGATTATACATTTTAACCCCTGGTGTAAGGTTGAAGTTACAACTACTGTGGCATGGATCCAAGGTCGTCCTATGAAACAACTATAGGATGGATTGATGTCCATCACTTGAAAAGTGACCATAGAGGTATGAGGTCCCACAGTTATTGATAAATCAACTTCTCCAATTACCATCCTTTTCGAACCATCAAAATCCTTGACTACCAAAGTACTGGCTTTCATGGAAGCTCTTACATTGTTCAGCTTTCCCAAAGTATTTTTAGGCATGACATTTAGAGATGATCTCGTGTCCACCAGTACCCTTTATAGGAGACTATCTTGGAATTTGACGGATATGTGTAAGGATTTTTTATGAGCATGTGCCTCTGGTGGTAATTCATCGTTACTAAACCCCAAACAACTGCTAGCGGTGATATTAGCCACCACATCATCAAATTGATTTACCGTTATGTCTTGAGTAACACGGGCTTCGTTTAATATTTTCAACAAGGACTCTCTATGGAATTCAGATCTCAACAATAAAGATAGTATGGATATTTTGGATGGTGTATGGCTTAATTGGTTTACCACCTTGTAGTCGCTCTTTTTTATCAACCTTAAGAATTCCTCGGCTTCTCCTTGAGGTATGATCTTCCTGGAAGATTCAACTTCCTTCTCTTTTGAACTTTCAGGCATCTTTTCTTTCAATTGTGGCTCAGGATAAAACAATATCCCGCTCCGGGTCATGCCCCTAATTCTAGCAATATTAGTGACTGTCAGTTCTAGCACTATAGGTTTGTCTCCTACATATGTCGTAGAGTTGTAATTCCAAGGTACATGCTTAGTGCTTTCGAATGGGAACATTGCAGGAACATGGAAGACAATATGGTCCTCTGTCTTTACAAATATTTGGAATGGAACTTGAGATGGAATTGGAACTGGTATTTGTACTGGTGTCTGGGAAGGCATTTGAAATGGTATTTGAAATGGTGCTGGAGTTTCCAATTGCTGGTAGGGAATCTCAAAAGGTGTGTGTCCTTGAGATTCTATGAATGAGACATCTTCTAACTTCCTGGTATACCCGATTTGAACCAAACCTTCATTCATCATTTATTGAAGACACTCCTTCATCTTCCCGCAGGTGTCTGGATTGATTAGGCAAATTCTACAATTAGCTTGTAACTCTTCGAACGCCTTGTAACCAATCAATTTCTCATGTATCTTTGACATCAGAGTATTCACTTTATCTATCATTTAGGTTATAGTGGTGTTGTCTAATCCTTATACCGCATTGATACTTGGACCACTGTGTCCTGGCATTGAATTTCCTTTCACATTTGGACCCTCTGGAGTGAAAGAGATAATCTTACGCTCCAATAAGTTTTGTACCTTAAACTTGAGTGCCAAACACTTCTCAGTAGTATGCCCTAGTGATCCGACATGGAAGTCACACTTGGCATTAGCATCATAACCATGGGGAAGCGAATTTGGTGGAGGTGCTAGAGGTTTAATCTCTACCAATCCCTTTTGAGTTAAGTACGGCAAAACCTGAATATATGTTGTAGGTATAGGGTCAAATTCCTTCCATGACCTTTGTTGACCCCTCTGTGCGTACCCATTTTGTTGATTTGGTTGAGGTGGTGCTCTGGCCTGTTGTGCTTAAGGCCTAGAGTATGTCGGTTGTGGATACTGATTAGGACCCACTACAACTACGTAAGAATTGTAAGGTACCTGAGAATAGGGGTGGCAATTGGATCCATTAAGACAAAATCCATCCATCAAAAAATCCATCAAATCCATCCACTACATAAAAATTAAGTTAATTGATTGAATTAAATCCATCCATTTATAAGCATGGATTGATCCAATCCATCCAACACATTTTAATGATCCAATGGATTTTTTTATCTAATTTTAAAAATAAAAAAATTCAAATATTAAAATTTTGTTTTTGAAAAATAAAAAATAATTTTTTTTTCGATTTTTTTTTTTTGAAAAATAAAAAATATTTGTTTTTTTAAATTCAAAAAATCGATTTTTTCCAAAAATTTAAAAATCATTTTTTTTGAAAAATACCAAAATTTGATTTTATTTTCGAAAATTTTATTTTTTTACGAATATAAAAAAATTATTTTTTTTTTGAAAAAAAAATGATTTTTAAATTATTTTTTTCGAAAATACAAAAATATATTTTTTTTTGAAAAAAAAATGATTTTTCTCGAAAAAAAACTGATATTGTTTTATTAAAAATAAATAAAAAACTTTTTGAAAAAAATAAGTGATTTTTTTCAAAAAAAAAATGGATGGATGGATATCCATCCACTAAAAATATGATAATGGATGGATTGGATGGATTTTATTCTTAATGGATGGATTGGATTAGATATTTTTAAAAAACTTTTAGTGGATTGTTAATGGACGAATGGATTATTTTGATCCATCCATTAACGATCCAATCCATATTCATCCAATCCATCCATTTTGCCACCCCTACCTAAGAACTCCCTTCGGATGTGACAACGTTGGTTCACCTTTCTTCAAATTGTTATTGTTGGAGTACCTTTTATTACTATGTTGATTTGAGGATGGTTTTCCAATCTTACTACTTTTCAAGCCATTCTCAATTCTTTCCCCAGTTATTACCAAATCAGCAAATTCGGTGGATACTGAACTGATCGTCTTTTTGTAGTAAGGGCCTTTCAAGGTGCCCATGAACATGTCAACTAATTTGTTCTCCAAAAGTGGAGGTTGTACGCGGGAAGCCAGTTCTCTCCACCTTTGGGCATACTCCTTGAAGGATTCATTGCCCTTTTGGGAAAGATTATGAAGTTGCATGAGATTATGAGCCATATCCAGATTATATTTGTATTGTCTTAAGAAAGCATTAGCTAGGTCCTCCTAAGTCTTGGCATGGGTTATTTCCATCTGCATGTACCAGTCTATGGATGCCCCACTTAGACTATCATGGAAGCTATGCATCATTAGTTTCTCATTTGCTGCGTAGGAAGCCATTTTTCTGACGAACATCCTGAGATGGTTCCTTGGGAAATTGATTCCCTTGTACTTCTCGAATTCAGGAGTTTTGAACTTTGGAGGTATGACGATGTCTGGCACCAAGCACATCCCTATAACATCAACTCCAAATATATTGAAGCCTTCAATCACTTTCAGTATCTCTTCTGGGACTTTATATTTGTCTTCAGTTCTCGTTTCCCCAATAGTGGCAGTAGAGTGAGTAACTGGTTTTCTTTCTTGAACCATGCCCCTAGGATCTTCCTCCTCATATTGTTAGCTTAGGTCCACATAGTTGTCTTGCAGAATTAGTATATGTACGGGACGAGATGTCCATTGTGATCAAGAGTTGGGGTAGACCCCTAAGGATGAAAGGCACCATCCTTAACATCACCTCCTCGGATGTCATAAGTAAACCCTTGTAGAGGGTTACCATCCCCAGGTAGGGGTGAGGGTGTGGAAGTAGCCTTCATTTTGTCAGTCTCAACTTCCCTTGCCAACATGTTGGTAATGGCTCTAATGAGTTAATCCATTTTGTCCTTCATTTCCTCCATATTTCCTTTGACCGAGTCCATGTCCAACCTGAGTGTTGCATGGTTCTGTTCAAGTTGCTCTATGGCCTTCTTACGTTGAGCTCGAGTTTGGAGAGTTAGGTTGTCACGTTCGAAGGTACTGGGAAAGTATGGGGAAAAGTGATTTTGTTTTGTTTTTAATGCATATGAAATAAGGTGTGCATGAATGCATGATGTAACAATCCGTATAATATATATCTAGAATAATATCATACAAGTGTTATTATTTGGTACTGATACAACATAAGAGCCTAAAGGTATCATTATATACACATCTTCAACTAAAAACATCAATGATACATCTTATACAATAGTGCCTAAAAATAAAAATCTAAGAACTATGTACAATATCTTCATTGTACACAACTCCACATCGGAAGATCACAATAACTACGTCCCTTGAAACATCAGTAGACAACTTCTCTTGAATTCAACCTGCAAGGAATACCTGAAAAATAACAACGATATTAAGATGAGATAATAATCTCAATGAGTTCCCCTATCCTATGAGTCCACTCGACTCTACAGGGTTGCTACCTGATCTCTAACTCAAGTATTCACCTTTCGTTACTTGTGTATTGTTAGATGCTCAAAAGTGCTTATTTGAGCTATCAAATGTGGGCATCTTTCACTCCTTTTTGTCGAGAAAGTGTTCGAAACCGCCCTTGCTTTTGTTGATTTGCAATACTATGTGAAATGATCTTGGTACCTTTAATTTGTGTGTTATTGTGCAGAAATTAGGCATGAAAGAGTAAAACAAAGGCACAAGAAAGATGGCAAAGGAACCAAGAAAGAATGGAAACATCAGCAAGCTCGCTAGGCGAGTGAGGTAGCGAAGTGCTCGCTAGGCGAGCACCCAGCGAGCTGCCAGCGAACATTCCCAGAATTTTACAGTAGCAAAATGATCAAACTCGTTGTGGCGAAGGAAGTAGCGAACACTTCCAGACTTGGACAAAATCATAGCTAGCACTTACTCGCTAGGCGAGCCACTAGCGAGCTTCCAGCGAGCAATTCCAGTAGCAAAACATCAAAACTCGCTGGAGCGAAGGAGGAAGCGTGGGCTTCGCCTAGCGAAGGATTCTTCGCCTAGCGAACACATGCAATCTGGACTTGGATGATTCTTCTGGGCGCAGGTGCCTCAGATGGCTTATTTTGGGGCTCGTTAGGCGAACCATTCTGCTCGCCTAGCGAGCATGACAACTCAGGAACCAGTACTATAAGTAGCAGGGGCTACTTTTTGTAAAATACACTTTTTTAGACTTAGATATTTTTCTGCATTTTCTTGGGATCATACTTTGTAACCTAGAAACACATTTTCTTCATTTCTCTTCATCTCTTAGCAATATTTTACAAAAAGAAGGTGGATTCCCATCCAATCTCGATTCTTCGACTCAGATGTTGATCAACCTTCAACCGAAACTTGTTGTACAAGCTACCATGAAAATGAGTAGCTAAGTCCTTCATTTTGTCAAGGTTAGATGTAGATGATCATAAGCTTTGTGTGTATATGGGATGATCTTCATTTGTAAACTCTTTGATGATGAATATATGGTGAAAACCTTGTTTCATTGATAACTCCTTGTGTTGGTTTATGATCGAGAGATGTTTTCCAACTCTTGACCTAGGTTTTCATCCATTCTTGTTTGTTAGCTAGAGATAGTAATGAATGGTTTTGTTCACTAAAAAGTTAAATCTAAAAGTTGTCATTTTGATAGATTGTGTGAGAGATCAACAATGGATCAAATTGGGAAAACCCACAATGTGTGTTAGAGATAAACACATTGGGAGGACTTTGTGGATGTGTTTATCATCTAAAGGAGTTTATGAGTTTTGTTGATCGAACATATGCATGCAAAGTGATCGTCGAACCCTAACTTTGACAATCTTTCTCAAATCGAAAAACCAAAACTTTTACCGCAATTTCTTACTATTTATGCAAGCTACCGTGACCAAAAACTAAAACCCCTTTGTTACTACGAGTTAAGAACTTAACAACTGTCGAACGGCGGCGATATCTCACAATCCCTGTGGAGACGATAACAAAAACCCGACACTCTAATTCTATACAAACAAAATGGCGCCGTTGCCGGGGATTGTGAATTGATATTGCGAGCATCGCAATAGTTGCTAGATTTTTAACTCTCAAATTTTTGACTTGTGCTAGTTAATTTGTTTGGTTTAGTGTGCAGCTTTCGTTTTATGCGAGGGCAGGTTCCTGAGGACCAACTTCTTTTTGATCCTGAGATCGAAAGAACCGCAAGGAGACTGAATAGCAGAACGAGACGAAGGAGGCAACAAGCTAGACAACAACAAGAACAAGGAGAAAGTTCTTCTACTACACACACACCACCGTTCATACCTATCACGGATCCACCACCACAACCACCGCCCATTTCCACACCATGTGTCAACAGTCCGAGGAATACAACTCAATTTGCCAACCACACGGGAAGGCAAGCCGAGATGAAGACGGGAACTCTTAACTTTCTATATGTAAGTCCATTCACCGAAATGGACCATGAAGACCCCTTTGCTTTTCTCACCAAATTTTACGGGATAGCATTGGCGGCCGGAGTTGATCAAGCTCAAGAGCTACCGTTGTTCAAAAGACTATTTCCTCATGCTTTTCTCGGCAAAGCCAAAGATTGGTACTTGGATCAAACACCTGCAGTCATGACGGATTGGAACGTGTTGGAAGAGAAGTTCATTGAACGATTTTTCTCCCACAACCGGTTCATGGAATCCAAAACGGCTATCTCCGTGTTTTCGCAAGGAACCAACGAATCATTGAATGAGGCATGGGAAAGATTTAAATCCATGCTTCGAAAATGCAAAGGGCACGGTTTTGACGAATTGACGCAAATCCACATTTTCAAGAATGGCCTTCAACCTAATTGCAAGACTTTGTTGGATGCTACCTCAGATGGTTCTTTGTTGTCTAAAAGCGCCGAAGAAGCTACTATATCATTAACCGTATGGCTCTAAATGACCTCCAAAGTCAAAGTAGAGGCAACTCTTTGAAGAAACCAGGGGTGTTTGAACTTGGAACGAATGATGCTATTCTTGCCCAAAATAAACTCATTTCTCAACAAGTTGAACTCTTAACTCAACAAATAAAAGAGTTGAGAGAACCTTCAAAAGCTAAACAAGTAGCTTGTTGTGAGCTTTGCAAGGGTGATCATGACACCGGGTTTTGTCCACCTCTCGGGTTCGAAGAAGTGAATTACATGGCGAACCAACGAGACTACCAACCGAGGCAACAACAACAACAACCGTATCAACAACATCCTCAAAATCAATAACAACACTTTCAAGGGAATCAAGGGTTCCAACCAAGGTTATGGGGGTGGTACTTCTAGCCGTCAAAACCCTCCCCAAAATCCTTACCAACCTCAACAACCGTCGGTTGTGACTTTAAAGTTAGAAGAGACATTGACACAATTTATGCAATTGTCAATGGCTAATCAAAAGAGCAACGATGCGGTGATCAAAAATCTCGAAACTCAAGTCGGTCAACTTGCTAAACAACTAGCGGAACAACAACCCAGACCATCTTTTTCGGCGAACACGTAAACGAATCCTAAAGAGCATTGTAAAGCGATAACGACGAGAAGTGGAAGGGAGTTGATTAGTGAGAGTAAAAAAAGAGATGAGAGTGAAAAAAGAGAGGATGAGAAAAAAGATGAGGAGAAAATAATAGAGGATAGTATTGATGGTGAAGTTGGGGAGTGGAGTGAGGAAGAAGTTGAAAAGAATGAAAAGAACGGTGAAGTAGAAAATAAAGAAAGCGTGGAAGTCGAAAAAAATAAGAGTGATGAAGTGAAGGTGGAGGGAGTAAAAAAGAAAAGAGAGAGGAATTCTAGAGTTGCTAAAGGAAAGGAGGTAGTGAGCGCTACTCCAATCCAAAACCTTCCGTATCCACATGTTCCATCTAAGAGGGAGAATGAACGGCATTACGCCCGGTTCATGGATATATTCAAACAACTAAAAGTGAACATTCCGTTTGCCGAAGCATTGGAGCAAATGCCTAAGTATGCGAAATTCATGAAAGATGTAGTGCCATCATTCAAAAAAACTCTCCCAAGGAAGGAATCCGATCCGGGCCGAGTCGCTTTACCGGTAACCATTGGAGACACCTACACGGGTAATGGCTTGATTGACTTGGGATCTAGCATCAATTTAATTCCCCTATCCATTGTTAAAAGATTGGGAAATGTTGAGATCAAATCTACAAAGATGACTTTACAACTAGCTGATAAGTCTACCACTTCACCATATGGAGTTGCTCAAGACATGTTAGTGAAGGTGGACAAATTCTTCTTCCCGGTTGATTTCATTGTGATTGAAATGGAAGAAGATGACGATGCTCCGCTTATTCTTGGCCGACCATTCATGAAAACCGCACGTATGATGATTGACGTTGACAACGGTTTGATGAAAGTAAGGGTCCAAAATGAAGAGGTAGCCTTCAATCTTTTTGAAGCCAAAAAGCATACCAATGAGAAGCATGATTCTTTCCGAATCGATGCCACCAAGGAGAAACTAGTGGAGGTCACAAACCAGGTTCATGTTTCTAATCCTTCAGAAAGATCTCTTATCGGAGTCTACAAAGTTTCGACCAAAAATAAAGGAAAAGAGATGGAAGCATTGTTGCATGAATTAGAGTCTTGTGGAGAACTTGTTTATCATGAAGAGACAAGTGAAGGCTTGGATATGACAAAGAAAGTGAAGGAGCCAAAACTAGAACCACATTTGAAGTATGTGTTCCTTGGTGATAATTGTACTAAACCGGTGATCATTAGTAATACTTTGTCCATAAAAGAGGAGAATCAATTGATACGAGTGCTGAAAAAGAAGGACGTTGTCAAACTAGTAGAGGCCAGGATGAATTGTTCTATCTCTGATGGTGAATGGGTGAGTGTTGTGCAAATAGTTCCGAAAAAGGGTGGTATCATATTTTATCGAAGGTTCATCAAGAACCTCTTAAAGACAACAAAGCCCTTGAGGAAGTTGCTCAACAAAGGCGGATCGTGAAGACCGTCAAACCGTCGAGCTTATCCGACGTTAAACAAGCGCTTGTTGGGAGGCACCCCAACATTGTAAGTATTTACAGCTTTCTGTTGTGTGGAATTGGTGTTCAAATTGTTGGAACCTTGCTGAAATGTGCTTTGCATGCTGTTTTAAAAAAACAAAATACTGTCATGCTCGCTAGCTGCTCGCTAGGCGAAGGCAGTAGCGAGCTGATTCGCTAGCTTCTCGCTAGGCGAAGCAGTAGCGAGCGTTGCATTGCAGAAACCCATTTAATTTTCATCAGGCCACTCATTTGGGCCCAAAAACCATTTTTAAGTGTTGTAGTCTAAACCTCACGAACTCAAAATCACTCTCTCACTTTCCATCTCACACAAACCCTAACTGTTACATTGCAAACCCTAACCACCGTTGCATTTCAAATTCAATCGATCTCTCCAATCAGGTTTGTCCTATCTCATTTACTTTATGCTGTCAAGTTGAAATTTATGAAGAATGAGACATTATGGGTGAATTTGGGAGAGTGGGTATCATTAGGTTTTGCATGTATGTTTAGGTTTGCATGTATCTTTAGAACGATGCCTTGAATGTTAAATCACTTTGTTTCTGAAATGGGCACCATTATACTTAGGGTTTTCTGAAATTTGGTTGTTAAACAATGGAGAACCTAGAATCCGTAACATTCGCTAGCATCTCCGCTAGGCGAATCAGTGGCGAGCATTCGCTGCCACTTCGCTAGGCGAACCCGTAGCGAAGCTTCGCTAGGTCTTCGCTAAGCGAAGCAGTAGTGACCATGACAGCAATTGGTTTTTCTGTTTTGCTATCTAATCTGTTTTGTGGTTGTGCTGTTTCTTTTCTATGACTTTACAGATGGCATCCAGGTCGAGCGCTTCGAAAAAGAGAAAGGTCGGGAGCACTTCCCGTACTGTGCCCATTCTATTCGACACCGACAAATTCGTCGGGGCAAAGCAAGCCGCTCGCTATGTGGCATTGGAAAAAAGAAATTTTTTTCCAGAGAAAAGGTTTATGATCAACCCTGAAGGCGACTACCGGACATTTGCTGGGTTGATTCATAGCAAGAAATGGGACCGGTTGATCTCTCCACTCGAGAGCTATGGCATCGAGATAGTGCGTGAGTTCTACACGAACGCACTGCCTAATGACGACGAGCCTTTCACTTGGATGACAAGAGTGTCAGGCCGTCAGGTTGCTTTCGATCGGGATGCAATCAACCGTGTGCTGGGTGAACCGCTCCATCTGGGAGCTAATGAGAGGGACACATACCACCGGGATTTGAGGCTACACAGAGACACCGACTCTATTTCTGCAGCCCTGTTATTTGAGGGGAAATCAATTGAGTTGAACCCATCTGGGGTTTCTATGAGGTACCATAGGGAGGACATGATTCCCTTGGCTCAGCTGATCCTAATGCTGGTTCTGACAAATATTAAACCCAAGTCCCACACCTCAACCGTGCCGATCCCAGTGGCACACTTGGTCTATTGCATTCTCACTAATATTCAGATCGATGTGGCGAGAATCATTGCTTTAGAGATGAAGTCCGTGGTTGAGAGTGGGCTGAAGTCGGGGGCAAGAGTTAACTGCCCCTTTGCTTTCCCTTGTCTCATCATGGCTTTGTGCCAACAGTCGAGGGTGAAGCTACCCTCCTGCAGCCAAGTGAGGATTCCATCAGCCATCGACAATAGATATGTGGCCAAGTACTGCAAACCGAAGAACTTCAGAGGCAATGCATCTGCTGATGATATCGGGGCTTCTGATGGTCCTGGTGCTTTTGCTTAAGGATTTGATCCTTTCCAGTAGGCTGTCTGTAATTATAATTGGAATTGGATGGCGGTGACTCAGTGCGCCATGATTGATATTCACGATTCTATGTAGTTGTTACAGTTGCAGGTACGTGACCCTTCCGGAGAGCATCCGATGATAACGCGTGAGCAGTTCCTGCAGCACGCTAGCTGGCCTGTGGACAGGCCTGTTTTCAGAGAGGGGGCGGGTGCTGGTGCTTCTGGTGCTGATACTTCTGGTGGTGCTGATGATGATGATGATGGTGATGATGAGGATGGTTCCGGTTCTAAGGCCGATAGTGATGAGAGTTCTGAGTCCTATAAGGACTAAGTTTTTATTGTTGTTATGTTTTATTTTCTTTGTATTTTTAGATATTTGGTTATGTACTTTTGGGGTGTTTTGTCCCCCACGCACATTTTAAAATTTTGAAGTAATAGTTTTTTTTATGTTTTAAATTATTGTGTCTGGTTTAAATTTCTTTTGTTTTAATAAATTTTTGGTTGTTGAGTGTCAAACCTTCTAGATTGGTTGCTCCTCAAAGAAGTATCCAATGAAGGTGCATCCGAGCTTGGATGGCAATGATAAAAATAAACAAGCGAATAATGCTAAGGTACATGGTTACCTCCGGTTAGAATTTTAGAATGCATTAAGAACTTTACTCTTTTCGTAATTGAATGTTGTTCTTTTTGCAACATAATTGAATGAATGCTTCATCTAGGACTTAAAACCACAAATTGTGAGGAAACCTCCATTGTACATTAAAATGCTGGATTCTAATAAACTTTGTTGATTCATTTGATTCATGCTTTGTCTTTTATTATTGTGAATTTGTGGAAGCAATTAGAAATGATTGAGGTGCTTGTTTTCTTTCGAGCACAACCAGTTCCAAATACAACTTACCCGTGAGCAGAGAGAGTATTCGTGAACCCCTTTGAGCTTAAACTGTTGAATCTCTGCTTGAAATAAGGCGAGATGTCAAAATCTTTTTTTCTGGAAACCCTGAAATTTTTGATAATTGTTCTTTTGCCGTAAAAAGTCAAGAGCGTTCACTTAGGGTGAGTAAAAGATAAGTTGGGGAGAACGAAAATGAGAATCAGTAAGTGCCACAACTCTTGAATAACCGAGCAAGCATTGAAAAAAAAAATAGAAAAGAGAAACATTATTTTGTGAATACGATGTGAAAAGAAAAAAAAATAGGAAAATGAAAATGAATGCTTGCTTGGAAGAAAAATAATGAAAAACAAAATTGAGTTGTGAAATAAGAGTTGTGAGGTTTCAAATGAGAAACAAATGGAACGAAGTTGAGATGTGTGAATAGCTTGTACAGTGAATGTCTCTTTTGCATCGACAATTTCGTTTTCAATGGCCTTAGATATGACCCTTGTTTGTAAACCTAACCAAGCTACAACCGGAAAAGACCTTAGTGATCTTCGTGCTTCCGCATTTCCATTTATAATTGTTAGACATTGTATGAATTGAATTGATTTGTGCATTGTTTGTTGGAGAGTGAAATTGTCCCCGCGGTTGCAAACGCGTAATTTCTTCAATCCTTATTCGAAGAGGAAAGATAGGGTGATTCATTCAGGATAACATTGTTGTGGATTGTTACATGTTTTTCGTTGCTATAAAGCTTTAGTTCTTGTGTATTATGTTATTCTAACCATTGGGAACTTGTGTCTAGTTGATTCTCTTGTGTTTGAGCCGTTTTATCCAATTTCGGAGAAACCTTTTTCTTTAAGCAAATCCTCTTGTCCTTCAAGAGGCATACTTTGCTTGAGGACAAGCAAGAATCTAGTTGGGGAGAGTTGTTAGATGCCCAAAAATGCTTATTTGAGCTATCAAATGTGGGCATCTTTCACTCCTTTTTGTCGAGAAAGTGTTCGAAACCGCCCTTGCTTTTGTTGATTTGCAATACTATGTGAAATGATCTTGGTACCTTTAATTTGTGTGTTATTGTGCAGAAATTAGGCATGAAAGAGTAGAAAACAAATGCACAAGAAAGATGGCAAAGGAACCAAGAAAGAATGCAAACATCAGCAAGCTCGCTAGGCGAGTGAGGTAGCGAAGTGCTCGCTAGGCGAGCACCCAGCGAGCTGCCAGCGAACATTCCCAGAATTTTACAGTAGCAAAATGATCAAACTCGTTGTGGCGAAGGAAGTAACGAACACTCCCAGACTTGGACAAAACCATAACTAGCACTTACTCGCTAGGCAAGCCACTAGCGAGCTTCCAGCGAGCAACTCCAGTAGCAAAACATCAAAACTCGCTGGAGCGAAGGAGGAAGCGTGGGCTTCGCCTAGCGAAGGATTCTTCGCCTAGCGAACACATGGAATATGGACTTGGATGATTCTTCTGGGCGCAGGTGCCTCAGGTGGCTTATTTTGGGGCTCACTAGGCGAACCATTCTGCTCGCATAGCGAGCATGACAGCTCAGGAACCAGTACTATAAGTAGCAGAGGCTACTTTTTGTAAAATACACTTTTTTAGACTTAGATATTTTTCTGCATTTTCTTGGGATCATACTTTGTAACCTAGAAACACATTTTCTTCATTTCTCTTCATCTCTTAGCAATATTTTACAAAAAGAAGGTGGATTCCCATCCAATCTCGATTCTTCGACTCGGATGTTGATCAACCTTCAACCGAAACTTGTTGTACAAGCTACCATGAAAATGAGTAGCTAAGTCCTTCATTTTGTCAAGGTTAGATGTAAATGATCATAAGCTTTGTGTGTATATGGGATGATCTTCATTTGTAAACTCTTTGATGATGAATATATGGTGAAAACATTGTTTTATTGATAACTCTTTGTGTTGGTTTATGATCGAGAGATGTTTTCCAACTCTTGACCTAGGTTTTCATCCATTCTTGTTTGTTAGCTAGAGATAGTGATTAATGATTTTGTTCACTAAAAAGTTAAACCTAAAAGTTGTCATTTTGATAGATTGTGTGAGAGATCAACAATGGATCAAAATGTGAAAACCCACAATGTGTGTTAGAGATAAACACATTGGGAGGACTTTGTGGATGTGTTTATCATCTAAAGGAGTTTATGAGTTTTGTTGATCGAACATATGCATGCAAAGTGATCGTCAAACCCTAACTTTGACAATCTTTCTCAAATTGAAAAACCAAAACTTTTACCGCAATTTCTTACTATTTATGCAAGCTACCGTGACCAAAAACTAAAACCCCCCTTGTTACTAGTTAAGAAGTTAACAACTGTCGAACGGCGACGATATCTCACAATCCCTGTGGAGACGATAACAAAAACCCGACACTCTAATTCTATACCAACATGCATCATTCACACAATGCAACTAGGACTTGAGTAACTAAGGTATATTCGCAATGTATGGAAACATGTCACTTGAGTTCACATAACTCAATAAATCACTACTCGGATTCATGCAACATCGATCCCCAACTGGACCTACGTCTAGGCCAAGGCTTGGTTCACGCATGCCCGTATGGTTCAACTTTCACGGTGGATATCAGGTTCCCCTATGGGACTCAAACCCACTTTTAAGAACCATCACTCGTATGATACTCAAACCCACTTTGATTATCTTTAACCATATGGGACTCTAACCAACTTAGGTGTCCACCTTTCCCTCATGTTCTCCATGGTTGGGACTCAAACCCAATTGAGGCACGAACCATTGGTGCCACATTCCCAATTTCTGCTTTACATAAAACTCTCAAATGGTATGTGCACAATCACAAATAATTATGAATACGTGATTAAATCTCAACCACAAATAGGACTTTTGGAACAAAGGTTCCTCACCAAAAATAGGACTTTTGGAAAAAAAAATCCTTACCAAAAATATCAATTCAATTCTCATGATACCATAACATGATCCATTCTCATTACATAAATCACACATGTTCCATACAAAGCTTGTTAATGTATCATTCCCGTGACTACTTATTTGTTGTACACACCGCGGTACGATTACATCCAAGCATCACTATCTAACTCATTTCATGACTTAAGTTATCTTTCTAAGTTATTTACCTAGTATTCACCTAGGTTTACCTTACTCATAAGTTTTTAATCTTATATCTACACAATCAACACAACAACAATTTCCCAACATAGTTTATAAATACACATAATCAATTCATTACCAAAACACACACAATAGTTATAGTACAAACATGTTTTACTTCTCATCAATTGATGAAGCATTGGACTACCTTTCCAATGTGTCCGACCTCACGTTTATCGCAGTTACCGTTCCCGTTTTATGGTGGAAACAATTTGTAAACACACATAATAGTATAATACCAACAAGAAATTGATAATTTACTTATAAGAATTATTTTATCTTACCAAGCAATAGAGAATTAAACTAGCTTTCAAACGCATCTGATCGGTCCTCATTCTGAGTTACGAAACTCATTTTATAGTGAAAACAGGAGAACCAATTGATTATTGTCATGGCCCAATCGATTTAATCAACTTTCTGCCACGATTTTTCACTAAAATGGAAGGGACCAATCGATTGGTCCATGGTGTCAATTGATTGACACCTGCAACTTTTCCAAAAATCATATTTCTAAATGTGTCTTCTTCTATCCTTTACCATTCTAAACCATTCCAAACCATAGACTAACATAAACCCACACCAAATCAAGTGACTATGATTTATAACTTCAAGAATCAACACCACAACATAAACCCCAATCCATCATAAAACATCAAGAACAACATATATTATCACAATAAGCAAAGATGAGTATGGACAACAACAAATTTCATGGTTCTATACACAAAAAATCCTAACCCAATCTTTTCATGCTTCTTCCCCCCAAAGATAACTATCTATGAAACTCACCTTGAATCAAGAAGATGGTGAAGATGATGAAGAAGATTAGATGATGATGGTGGTGGTGGTGGTTCCATGGCTTCCTTCCTCTTTCTCTTTTCTTCTTCCTTTCTCCCTTCTCCTCTTTTCCTCTTTTCTTTCTCTCTTTACTGGTTTTTCTTTCTTTCTCTTCTTCTTATCCACTTTTCCTTATTTCTCTTATAACCACACAATATATATAAATATAATATATAATATTAAGTAGTAATAAAAAATATCTCAATTGATATTTTGTCTTCCAGTACCAATTGACCAATTATTAATGTTACCAAAATGTCTCCTCTTGTACTTATTAATAAATGTCGGTCTCTTTTAATAATAATTGATCTCTTCTGAGTTCACTGGTTACTCTATTTGTCCCAACTGACAATAATTAGAGCACATAGGAGCTTAAATTGTTCTAACTGACACAAGATAAAGCACATTGGAACTCAATTGGTCTCAATTGACGACTAATTGAGCATTTAAGCGAATATGGGATATTACACATGATAATGTATGCAATTTTTTTTTTATTTCTTTGGGGAAAATTCGAAATCCACTGTCGCACATTTTTAAGAATATGAACACGATTGTAAATATCATAGAAATAACTTTATTCATAAATCCAAAGTAAAGGTTCGTATAGGGGTGATGCCCCACTTATAACAATACATCAAGCAGTAAAAAAAGGGAAAGAGAAATTCTCAAAAGAAAATAAAAACTAGAGTGGTGCCTCCATGGCCCTCTTCAAGTGGGCCTTAAATTCTTTCAACATGACATCGCATAACTTGATAAACTCGAGTACTTCTTGGGGAGTGTTGTGGAATTTTGCCACGCCATCAGCTCTTTTGAACATCCTAGGAATATGTTGCACTAAGTTGTTTGAGAACTCGACCATATTGGAATGTTCGATCCTCCATGCTTCACCTCGGTCAACTTGTTCTTGAGCAAGGACTTGAGCAGCGACGATGAGGTCCTTTAGGTGCTATATTTCTCCCTCTAACTGTGTGACCTGATCTGTCAAGACTTCATGGTCTTGATTTTGAAGATGCACCTGTTCTCTTAGGTTCATGATATCTTGATAGATCCTTCTCCAATTAAGTGGCATCATCTACTTGGCTTCTATTCTTAGTTGTCGTTTCCTAGTGTAATACCTCAAAATTTGCCCACCTCATTCATGCATTCATTTTTAGGTCATTTAACATTTCATATTGCATTTCATCATGTCAATCGGAATTAGATCCAAGAAGCTTGAATATCATCCAAGACATTTTGTGCGTCCTATCTGGGTGATCAGTTAACACAAGGGAATGGCTTGAGATACTTCCAACATGTTCAAATAGGGGCTATTCATCAGTCAAAACGTTAATCTTGAAGGAGCAAAAGTTTGTTCATGAGCTGTCATGCTCGCTAGGCGAGCAGAATGGGTCGCCTAGCGAGTCCCAAGAAAAGCCACCAGAATCACCTACGCTCAGAGGAATTTCTTGACCTGTCATGCTCGCTAGGCGAAGCCCGCGCGTTTTGAAAAAAAAAACGAAAAACAAAAATAAATAAATAAATAAGTAAATAAAATATAACAGAAAAATCTTGGACTTGGACCTCTCTCTTTTGAGCCCACAAAGTCACAAAAATCAGGTTATAAATTCTAGACTTCCATCTACCAAAAAACCCTGGGAAAAAGATAGTGAGAGAAAAGCTAACAGAGTTTAGAGCAACCTCCAAAGACTGAAAGGAACTCATCTGCAAAGAGCCAATTCCATCTCATATAAACCCTCAAATTGCTTTGCAAACCCAACCGGGCAATTCAATTTCATTCGATCTCTCCAATCAGGTTTGCCCTATTTCCATTACTCTATGCTTTCAATTTGAATGCTCTGAATGTATGAGGTATTATCATTAGGTTTTGCATGTGGGCACATGTTTTAGTATGTATGTCATGTCTTGATGTGTGGATCCTTGCCCCTGACTTTGAATTTTGATACCCTTTTGATGCATGTGTTTAACAAGAGGTTTAGGCCTTCTACACTTGGTTGCTTTTTGTGAGCTTTTTGTGAATTTCAATGGCATGATTCATGTGGTTACATTTTGATTTGGGGCAACTCTTGATTGCGCCCCATCTTGTCACTCTAACCTGTTTGTTGAGTTTTTTTGTGAGGGCTCACATGACTCCTGAAAGGATAGCTTGCTTGGCATTCCACTTTATTTGTGGGATACCACCTGGAGGTTTATTCCGATTACCTGTGCTGACTTGCTTTCTTTGGTGGTGCCAGCTTGAGAGATCTCTGGGTTTCTTGTGTCGTTAGTTGCTATTACTTTGGATCTTTATCCGTGTGGTACTTTTACATCTTTCCCGCATTTTACCGCTTTCTTAGCTGGAAGACCTCAATAGGAGGCAATGTTTTCTTTTGTTTGTTTACTTTTGTGCCCAAAGACCTCCATGCAGAGGCAATTGACGGATAAAAGGGATTAGTAGTCAATCCCCCGTTATTCAGTGTATCGTTCTTTAAGATCACACTACGTGTCGATGCTTCAGAACAAAAACCCAAGATCTTTTGTCCGGTCAGTCAGTGGAGAAGGTTCCACCTTTCTGAATCCCCATTTTTTGTCATAAGCTCACCCTGGCCAGGGTTAAGAGCTATGAGGTCTTATCCTCATTACCCTTTTGATCTGCTCACCCTGACGTTCAATGTCAGTGGTTAAGAGCCTATTTGATTACCTATTCCATGACTTGTTTGTCGAGGTTGATATGACCCCTTTTGACTAAAGCCCTACCCATGTATGTTTGAGCCCCCTGTTGGCGCGTTTACTTTAAGATACATGTTTTGTGTGGTGTGATCGTTTCCCCATAAGATTGCTAGGCTTCGTATAGTCTCTCGTTTGCATGTCAATTAAGGTAGCATTGTTCCTTCGTCTAGGACTTCCTTTTTTGCATGAGCATTCCTAAAACACAAACCAACTCATTGATTTTTCTTCTCCTAAGAACACGTTAACTCCTTCTACTATAGGCAGTAAGTCTCCAAAGGTCGAGCATCCGGTAGATTGCATAGTGACGCCGTTCACCCAAAAACACAACCCTTAACCCGTAGTTAGCCGAACTACGACTTGCTCTGATTCTCATTCCAGATGAGATACGTAGGCATAAGACGCGATGTCTTAGCGAGCACACTCCTCTTTAACCCCTAGGTAGCCGAGCTACGAAGACTCTGATTCTCATGTTCAGATGAGATACGTATGCAGTGGATGCGACATCCATGCGAGTCATTTTCTTTTGACCCCTCTTTTAGTAAATAGTACATTAGATAAACCCACACCCTTTAGACAAGAACAACAAAAGTGGATCCCGTAGAGTACTACGGATGCGTAGGGGTGCTAATACCTTCCCTTCGCATAATCGGCTCCCGAACCCAAGATTTGGTTGCGAGACTTTGTCTTTTCCTTTCCTCTTTTAAGGTTTACTTCGAGCGTTTCCTTTCCCTCCTTTGGGATAAATAACGCACGGTGGCGACTCTTCTGTCATTTCTTTTTTCGCCGGTTGTTTTTTGGCATTCTTTTTTCAGGTTGCGACAGCTGGCGACTCTGCTGGGGACAATTCTTTTCCCTAGTGGGCCTTTCCTAGCGTTTGTTTGTTTATTGTCTATTGTATGCTATTTATTTATTGCTTTGCATACTTATCTGCTTGCCTTGCATCCTATGTGCGCTTTACTGTCTCGTGCATACTGTGCTGGTTGTGTTTCTGTTTTGTTGTTGGATGGGAGTCACAAGAGGTAAAAGGCCCAATACACAGGCTATGAGCGAACTTTAGGACACCTAGGAATAGAGTGATTCATGGGAAGCGGGTGGTATGGCGCCACTTAGCGGAACATGGTATCACGAGCAGTTCAGATTCTGATGGGGTATTATCGTTGCATACACCTGGTGTGCATATGATGATATTCTTGAAAGGATTGTTTATCCTGCGTTTCTCTTGACCTTACCCTGGCCTAGATTACACCCCTGAGTGGGGCGGGAATGAATCATTTGCAGGTACTGATGGTGACTTGTTCTGTTGGTGACCGTGTTCCGTTGGTGACTTTTTCTTGTTGGTGACCGTTGGTTCTGAAGTATGGGTTCTAAGTTGATGACTGTGTTCTATGGTTCCCGGTTCCGAATTCATGCTGAAGTTCCGATCATGTGCCTCGTGATACAGCAATCCTGATTGACATGCCACTACATTGCATTCACATCATTTTGCATTCATGTCATTTAACACATGTTTATCTATTCCCAGGGGTTCATATCTTCTTCTTGATCCTAGTCGGGGTCTTCTTCTTACACTGTTTATCAAATGAGAGACTGGAATCAAGGGGGTAGAACTCCCTTTGGAATTGATAAACATGTCATTGCATTTGCATATTCATTAGCATGTCTTGCATAACAGGTACTTCCGTAGTGTTCTCGGTTTGTTTGGTGTTCCACTATCAGGATAGCTGACTCAGGCATTCACCGATATGGTACCCGAAGAGTCAACGAAGAAGATGGGGATAGTGATTGCGACATCGATAATTGGGTGCGTCCGAGGATCCCGGGTGAAGTCATCAACAATTGGTCTTCTGAGGAGATTGTCCAAGTCACTTTTCTGGAGGAGTAATTTTTCTTGTTTATTCATGCATATCCAAGTCTTACGTTCCGCCCAGGGCGTAATGACTCATTGTAGGGCTCATCTATGTGGATACTTGTATTTTTTATCATAAATAAAGGACGTCTTTTTTGCATCCAAACATTTTGTTCACTATTTTTCCATTTTTGCAGTTTTCAAAAATCAAAAAATATTTGGCAATGTTTTGTTTAGTTTTCACTCCTTGTTCACACTCATAAGCACATACCATCACTCATGTGATGCACATCACCAGATCCTATTGATAACAGTTTTGCTATGACTCGCTTCGACTTTGAAAATCCAATCTTTCAAGCTGAAGAAGAGGGTGATGAAGACTGTGAACTCCCTGAAGAACTTACCAGGCTATCAAAACAGGAAGAAAGGGTCATTCAACCGCATCAAGAGTCTGTGGAAGTGATTAATCTCGGCACCGAGGACGTCAAAAGAGAAATCAAGATAGGGGCTGCTTTGGAAGATAATGTGAAGAAGGGGTTGATTGAATTGCTGCAAGAGTATGTCGACATCTTCGCCTGGTCTTATCAGGACATGCCCGGGCTTGACACAGATATCGTGGTACACCATTTGCCTCTCAAAGAGGATTATCCTCCGGTCAAGCAGAAGCTCAGAAGAACAAGACCAGAGATGGCTGTCAAGATAAAGGAAGAAGTGCAAAAACAGTTGGATGCAGGGTTTCTAGCAGTCACAAATTATCCGCCATGGGTTGCAAATATCGTTCCAGTACCTAAGAAGGATGGAAAGGTACGGATGTGTGTTGACTACCGGGATCTGAGCAGAGCTAGTCCTAAAGATGATTTCCCATTACCTCACATCGATGTTTTGGTGGATAACACAGCTCAGTTATCGGTATTCTCCTTCATGGATGGCTTTTCTGGCTATAATCAAATTAAGATGGAACCAGAAGACATGGAGAAGACAACATTCATAACCCCATGGGGCACCTTCTGCTACAAGGTGATGCTGTTTGGTCTGAAAAATGCCGGAGCAACATATCAACGAGCGATGGTGACTCTTTTCCATGATATGATTCATCATGAAATCGAGGTTTATGTTGATAATATGATTGCCAAATCTCAGACGGAAGAAGAACATTTGGTGAATTTGCAGAAATTGTTTGAGCGTTTGAGAAAATTCAAGCTGAGGCTTAATCCGAACAAGTGTACTTTTGGGGTGAGATCTGGAAAACTACTGGGTCTTATTGTTAGCGGAAAAGGGATTGAGGTGGATCTGGCCAAAGTAAAAGCAATACAAGAAATGCTTGAGCCAAGAACAGAGAAACAAGTCCGTGGTTTCTTAGGGAGGTTGAACTACATTGCAAGGTTCATCTCTCACCTAACAGCCACGTGTGAGCCAATTTTCAAATTGTTGAGAAAAGATCAGGCCATCAGGTGGAATGATGATTGCCAAAGGGCTTTTGAGAAGATAAAAGAGTATTTGAAGAATCCTCCTATCCTTATGCCTCTGGTCCCAGGGAGACCGCTGATTATGTATTTGATAGTACTAAACAATTCCATGCATTGTGTTCTCGGTCAACACGACAAGACAGGTAGGAAAGAGCATGCCATCTACTACCTGAGTAAGAAATTCACAGATTGCGAGTCGAGATACTCGATGCTTGAAAAGACATGTTGTGCACTTGCATGGGCTACTAAGCGTTTGAGACAATACATGCTGTCTCACACAACCTTACTGATCTCTAAGATGGATCCAGTCAAATACATATTCGAGAAGCCAACTCTCACCGGAAGGGTTGCTCGTTGGCAAATGGTACCGACAGAGTATGATATCCAGTATACATCCCAGAAAGTCATCAAAGGGAGTATTCTGTCAGACTATCTTGCTCAGCAGCCGATTGATGATTATGAGCCGATGAAATTTGATTTTCCAGATGAAGACATCATGTTCCTCAAGATGAAAGACTGTGAAGAGCCAGTTGTTGAGGAGGGACCTGATCTAGATGAAAAGTGGACTTTGTTGTTTGATGGGGCTGTCAATGCCAGAGGAAGTGGAATTGGTGCTGTCATCACTACTCCGAAAGGTGCCCACATGCCTTTCACCGCTCGTCTGACTTTTGAGTGCACCAATAATGAAGCTGAGTATGAAGCCTGTATCTTGGGTATTGAGCAAGCCATTGATTTGAGAATCAAGACTCTGGACATCTTCGGAGATTCAGCTCTAGTGATCAATCAAGTGAATGGTGATTGGAACACTCTCCAGCCCAATCTGGTCCCTTACAGAGATTACACGAGAAGACTATTGACTTTCTTCACAACAGTAAAGCTGTATCACATACCTCGTGATGAGAACCAGATGGCAAATGCTCTTGCCACTCTATCCTCCATGATCAACGTGATTCGGTGGAACCACGCTCCCAGGAATGATGTGACGCGCCTCGACAAGGCCGCGTATGTGTTTGCTGCTGAACTGGTAGTTGACGACAAGCCCTGGTATCACGACATCAAGCGCTTTCTGAAGAATCAAGAGTACCCTGCAGGAGCATCCAACAATGATAGAAAGACTTTGAGAAGATTGGCAGGCAGTTTCTTCTTGAACAAAGACGATGTGCTGTATAAGAGGAACTTCGACATGGTTCTGCTTAGATGCGTGGATAGACACGAAGCAGGCATGTTAATACAGGAAGTTCATGAAGGCTCTTTCGGTACTCATGACGGCGGACATGCAATGGCTAAGAAATTGTTGAGAGCGGGTTATTACTGGATGACCATGGAATCTGATTGTTTCAAATATGCTCGGAAGTGTCATAAATGCCAGATTTATGCTGATAAGGTGCATGTGTCGCCAAATCCTTTTAATGTGATGTCTTCGTCGTGGCCTTTTGCTATGTGGGGCATCGATATGATTGGAAAGATTGAGTCGACCACCTCCAATGGGTATCGCTTCATCCTTGTTGCCATCGACTATTTCACCAAGTGGGTCGAAGCAACATCGTTTGCGAATGTCACCAGACATGTGGTTGCCCGTTTCATCAAGAAAGAAATCATTTGTCGCTATGGGATTCCAGAAAGAATCATTACTGATAATGGTTCTAATCTCAACAACAAAATGATGAAGGAGTTGTGCCAGAACTTCAACGTTCAGCATCACAATTCTTCCCCTTATCGCCCTAAGATGAACGGTGCTGTTGAGGCGGCAAATAAGAACATAAAGAAGATTGTGCAGAAGATGGTCGTTACGTACAGAGATTGGCATGAGATGCTACCCTTCGCCTTGCATGGGTACCATACTTCAGTACATACATCGACAGGGGCAACCCCTTACTCCCTTGTGTATGGTATGGAAGCAGTCCTACCTGTTGAAGTGGAGATTCCTTCTCTAAGAGTCCTGTTGGATGTCAAGTTAGACGAAGTTGAATGGGTTCGGACAAGGTTCAATGAGTTGAGTCTTATCGAAGAGAAGCGAATGGCAGCCATTTGTCATGGGTAGTTGTATCAGAGTCGGATGAAGAGAGCCTTTGATCAGAAAGTGCGTCCTCGATGCTTCCAGGTCGGAGATTTGGTGTTGAAAAGGATCCTTCCTCCTCAGACAGATCACAGGGGCAAGTGGACTCCTAACTATGATGGACCGTATATTGTCACCAAGGTTTTTGATGGTGGGGCCTTAATGCTTGCAACTATGGATGGTGAAAACTTCACTTCCCCTGTGAACTCGGACGCAGTTAAAAAATACTTCACATAAAATAGACCCGCTGGACAGTAAAAAGAATAGTCTAGGCAAAAATGGGCATCCCGACGAACCAAGAAAATGAAAAGGTTCGGGCAAAAATTAGGGATTAAAAATGAAAAGATCGTACACCCGGTAAGTTGAAAACCTGAAAAGGAAACTTAGGCAAAAATGGGTATCCCGGTGGATTGAAAACCCGAAAAGGGCGATCCAGGAAAAAGTTAGGGATTAAACGAATGACTGCGTTCTGAGTAGTTCTGAATCTCATCTCGTGTCAATGACTGAAAACTTTTGAAGGATAGGAAACAGTCCAATCACTCTTTTCAGAAAGCTGATCATCTGGAGGATCTTGAAGACGAGCAAGTCATAGAGAATTGGAACCCAATAGAAATCCATTTCACATTGCCATTAGATTAATTTCTGTTTTTATCTTTTGTGCGATTACCTCTTTCCAGGGATTGCTTCCTGATGTAAATGTCTATTCAGAGGCCATTCAATCAATAAAATCATGTTATTCAGTATATCTCTGTTTTCATTTTCATTTTACTGTTTTGTTTGCAAAAATGACGTCCGAATTTTTGATAAACATTGCATCATGAAACATAAGAGCTTTACAGGTACATGCTTAATAAACATTTAAAATTGTTGTAAATGTTAAGTGCTTTAGATCGTCTATTCAGAACAGGTACCCTCGGGGCATTTCCTTAAGGTTCCCAGCCGATGATCACGAATGTTTTCCCCCAACAGTCGAAGTTGGTATCTTATCCCTGCAGAGCTGATCAGAGCATTGGATTCTTCGATCCCCAGCAGGCTCTCACTGCTGTACCTCCCCCAAGCGGTTGTTTCAGAATATACACTCCCCAGCGGAGTTGACAGTGCCAGACTGTATCTTCCCAGCAGAAGCGGCTGCTCCTCAGGGTTCGATGCCAGATCGATGATCTCGACGCCAGATCCATGGTCTCTTTCCTTGAAGCAGAATCTTGATACCGTATCGGTTTTTGCTTCCCCTGCTACGTCGTCTCTCTCGCAGATTATGGTTGCCAGAACCACTATCGCTTTCCCCAACAACAGGTTTTTAGTGCCGTTCTCTCCCCAGTTAGAGTCTCGGTATTTCGTCATTGCTAGAACACCGTGTGACGGGTCATTTCCCTACAGAGTTCTTTGCGTTGTGCATCTCCAACAGCCTTGCCAGGGTCCAGAAGATGGTGATCATTTCCCCAGCAGATTCCCTTGCCTCGGCTTGGCATTCTACCTAGCATTTCGCATCCCTGAATGTAGAATCATATTGCATTGCATCCTCCCAAATCGCGTAGCATTTCCATTTTCATGGAGCATTACGCCATTGAAAAATTCAAACATACGCATGTAAGCATAAAACATTCTCGGTATCCCAAGTGATAAGCCAGAAGTTGTTTCCAGTACTCAGACTGAAGATTGTTCATGACTTACCTTTATTATCCCCAGCAAGTGTCATTGGCCCATGCGCCGCCTCTATTATCTTTCCCTATTTCTGCCGATGCTGACAGGCATGAAGTTTTTCCGGTATTCAGACCGAAGTGGCATTCAGGCCAATTTTCCGATGTTCAGATCGAAGAAGTTTCCGACATTCAGGTCGATGCAACTTGTGGCATTCAGGCCAATTTTCCGATATTCAGATCGAAGTGGCATTCAGGCCAATTTTCCGATATTCAGATCGAAGTGGCATTCAGGCCAGTTTTCCGATGTTCAGATCGAAGAAGTTTCCGACATTCAGGTCAAAGCAACTTGTGGCATTCAGGCCAGTTTCCGGTATTCTGACCGAAGTGGCATTCAGGCCAGTTTCCGGTATTCAGACCGAAGTGGCGTTCAAGGCAGTTTTTCGATGTTCAGATCGAAGAAGTTTCCGACGTTCAGGTCGATGTAACTTGTGGCATTCAGGCCAGTTTCCGGTATTCAGATCGAAGTGGCATTCAAGCCAATTTTCCGATATTCAGATCGAAGTGGCATTCAGGCCAGTTTTCCGATGTTCAGATCGAAGAAGTTTCTGACATTCAGGTCGACGTAACTTGTGGCATTCAGGCCAGCCTCTCGGTGTTCAGACCGATATTAATAATCTCATATCTTCCGATTTTCAGATCGAAGTCATTTCCAGTATTCAGACTGATGAGCGGCATTCAGGCCATGGTTATTTCTGTGTTACCATTTATTTTGGTATCCAGGTTAACATTCTTTTTCGGTATTCAGACTGACTCTCACCGTACCAGACAGATTCTTCTTTCAAGACCACATCTTTGCCGATTCTGACAGGCATTGTTACTTCACTTCACTTCAGTGCAAATTTTCGGGCTTTTATTGTATTCAATCCCTTGATACCTCGAAAGTGCGAAAGCCGCTGCTATCTTCATTTCGGGTCTCCAGTTGATTGAATAGGGGCAGCTGTCATACCTCAAAATTTGCCCCCTCATTCATGCATTCATTTTTAGGTAATTTAACATTTCATATTGCATTTCATCATGTCAATCAGAATTAGATCCAAGAAGCTTGAATATCATCCAAGACACTTTGTGGGTCCTATCTGGATGATCAGTCAACACAAGGGAATGGCTTGAGATACTTCCAACATGTTCAAATGGGGGCTATTCATCAGTCAAAACGTTAATCTTGAAGGAGCAAAAGTTTGTTCATGAGTTGTCATGCTCGCTAGGCGAGCAGAATGGGTCGCCTAGCGAGTCCCAAGAAAAGCCACCAGAATCACCTACGCTCAGAGGAATTTCTTGAACTGTCATGCTCGCTAGGCGAAGCCTACGTGTTTTGAGAAAAAAAATGAAAAACGAAAAACGAAAAAATAAATAAATAAATAAATAAATAAATAAAATATAACAGAAAAATCTTGGACTTGGACCTCTCTCTTTTGAGCCCACAAAGTCACAAAAATCAGGTTATAAATTCTAGACTTCCATCTCCAAAAAAACTCTGGAAAAAAGATAGTGAGAGAAGAGCTAACAGAGTTCAGAGCAACCTCCAAAGACTGAAAGGAAATCATCTGCAAAGAGCCAATTCCATCTCATATAAACCCTCAGATTGCTTTGCAAACCCAACCGGGCAATTCAATTTCATTCGATCGCTCCAATCAGGTTTGCCCTATTTCTATTACTCTATGCTTTCAATTTGAATGCTCTGAATGTATGAGGTATTATCGTTAGGTTTTGCATGTGGGCACATGTTTTAGTATGTATGTCATGTCTTGATGTGTGGATCTTTGCCCCTGACTTTGAATTTTGATACCCTTTTGATGCATGTGTTAAACAAGAGGTTTAGGCCTCCTAGACTTGGTTGCTTTTTGTGAATTTTAATGGCATGATTCATGTGGTTACATTTTGATTTGGGGCAACTCTTGATTGCGCCCCATCTTGTCACTCTAACCTGTTTGTTGAGTTTTTTTGTGAGGGCTCACATGACTCCTGAAAGGATAGCTTGCTTGGCATTCCATTTTATTTGTGGGATACCACCTGAAGGTTTATTCCGATTACCTGTGCTGACTTGCTTTCTTTAGTGGTGCCAGCTTGAGAGATCTCTGGGTTTCTTGTGTCGTTAGTTGCTATTACTTCAGATCTTTATCCGTGTGGTACTTTTACATCTTTCCCGCATTTTACCGCTTTCTTAGCTGGAAGACCTCAATAGGAGGCAATGTTTTATTTTGTTTGTTTACTTTTGTGCCCAAAGACCTCCATGCAGAGGCAATTGACGGATAAAAGGGATTAGTAGTCAATCCCCCGTTATTCAGTGTGTCGTTCTTTAAGATCACACTACGTGTCGATGCTTCAGAACAAAAGCCCAAGATCTTTTGTCCGGTCAGTCAGTGGAGAGGGTTCCACCTTTTTGAATCCCCACTTTTTGTCATAAGCTCACCCTGGCCAGGGTTAAGAGCTATGAGGTCTTATCCTCATTACCCTTTTGATCTGCTCACCCTGACGTTCAATGTCAGTGGTTAAGAGCCCATTTGATTACCTATTCCATGGCTTGTTTGTCGAGGTTGATATGACCCCTCTTGACTAAAGCCCTAGCCATGTATGTTTGAGCCCCCCTGTTGGCGCGTTTACTTTAAGATACATGTTTTGTGTGGTGTGATCGTTTCCCCATAAGATTGCTAGGCTTCGTATAGTCTCTCGTTTGCATGTCAATTAAGGTAGCATTGTTCCTTCTTCTAGGACTTCCTTTTTTGCATGAGCATTCCTAAAACACAAAACCAACTCATTGATTTTTCTTCTCCTAAGAACACGTTAACTCCTTCTACTACAGGCGAGTAAGTCTCCAAAGGTCGAGCATCCGGTAGATTGCATAGTGACGTCGTTCACCCAAAAACACAACCCTTAACCCGTAGTTAGCCGAACTACGGCTTGCTCTGATTCTCATTCCAGATGAGATACGTAGGCATAAGACGCGATGTCTTAGCGAGCACACTCCTCTTTAACCCCTTGGTAGCCGAGCTACGAAGACTCTGATTCTCATGTTCAGATGAGATACGTATGCAGTGGATGCGATATCCATGCGAGTCATTTTCTTTTGACCCCTCTTTTAGTAAATAGTACATTAGATAAACCCACACCCTTTAGACAAGAACAACAAAAGTGGATCCCGTAGAGTACTACGGATGCGTAGGGGTGCTAATACCTTCCCTTCGCATAATCGGCTCCCGAACCCAAGATTTGGTTGCGAGACCTTGTCTTTTCCTTTCCTCTTTTCAGGTTTACTTCGAGCGTTTCCTTTCCCTCCTTTGGGATAAATAACGCACGGTGGCGACTCTTCTGTCATTTCTTTTTTCGCCTGTTGTTTTTTCGCATTCTTTTTTCATGTTGCGACACCTAGCAACAATAGCTTGGGATTTCGCAAGCGCCTCTTCGAATTTATGGATATGAGTCATTACAACGCTTTCTATTTCTTGTTGTTCCCATACGGCTAATTCCCACGCCCTCTTCCACCTCTGACCTTCATCTCAGGCCTCTGTTAACTTGCCATTGAGATTTTCAAAGTTAACTCTGGCACTAAATAAACCTCCCAAAGTCTTTTGTCTGTTACTTCTTTCGGTCTGGAGTTCTTCCATGTTCTCAAGGAGTTATTTGTCCTTCTGCTCTAGGTCGTAGCTTATTTGGTTATTTTCATAGGTCACTTCGTAAAGAATGTGTTCTAGGCTTTCCTTATCTTGTTCCAGCCTAGCAATAGTGGCTTTAAGACGGACGACTTCTTCAGTGGACACTATAATAGGGTTAGGCATGTCTGAGACATAAGTCGGCTCAATAAAAAAAAGCCAGCTTAACTAGACGGACCCTTTCCTTAATCCAAGGGGTGTATGACTCTTCGGACGAAGTATCCTTCCTTTTTGGATTGTTGTCCTTGACATGCACTTTTGCTCACGCCCGAGTAACCTTCCTAATAATTTCTATATATGAAGTCTCTCCTCCACGCAAGATAAACTCCTCTATCTCGTCTTCTTTAGGTCTCTCCCATATGGGGTGACCCAATTGTCTTAGAGCCAGTACAAGATTGTAATTAATGCATCCATTGGAACCAATGAGGGGTACATTGGAAAAACTCCCACAACTGATAATTATATTCATGATGTCTATCTTCTTCGGATACCAGAGGATCAGTCCTTCATTGAGGGACGCAAACTTTTGAGCCCAAGCGTGATTGCCCTTGGTCTATATTATATGGATGTCCATATAAAGATGTGAGGCAAACCATTGATACAAGAATGGGATGCAACATTATAGTGATCCTTTCTCCCTACTATGGCAGATGCTCATGGTATAGTAGACATCAACGAGTAAAGGGGGCACTGAATCTATTTCTAGATTTTTCATAGCCCAAAAGATATTGATGGCAGCGACATCCACGAAGTCACTCACATTGGGGAAGAGGACTATCCCAAATATTGTTAAAGCCACAACATCAATATAAGACCCCCGTCTTTCTGCCCCAACCATTCTTTGGGCTACCCCCTCCAAGTAACTCCTCCTGAGACCTTGGGCGTCCCTATCTTCTTTATAATGTGACAGAAGGTCCTCAGGGGATATCCTTAAAGTTGCATCCAAGTCTTTAGTCTTTACCTTCTGACTCATTCCCATGTAGGGTCCCTTTCTGTTTTTGGGGACGTTTACATATAACTCAAACTCTTCTGGCGTGGGGGCTAGGAGAAAGTCTTGAAAGAGGAAGCACCGTAAGGGTGGATCATATAAATGAGCTAAGGTAGTGACTGCCTCTACCTTCGCAGGGAATCTCAAAAGATTAAGAATCCCCCCATATTTAAGTGTAAACTTCCGCTGAATGGAGTTGGGCATCAACCCCTGAAGAATCTTTAAACTTTGGAGATCTGGCATGGTTGCCTTGATGCAGAGAGTTGACCTTTTATTCATTTCCATTGAGTACCTACAATAGATTTTGAAATTCCCTAAAGGATGGTAAATGTATGTAAAAGCTTTATTTTGATGCTAATGGTATGATGATATGAACGACTCTTAACTTTAAAGACTTTTGTTGGGGTGGTCATGTAAGTATGCCTTATATTGGGTAGGCTGCTTAAGATTAGGTTGGATCTAAGGTTAGACTATCCAATCCCCTCACTTGTAGGATATAAAGCTTTGGGTAAGATAATAGTCCTAGAGTCATAGATTATACCCTTGTTTTACCATGAGAAGGAGCAATCCTTTCTACGGTAATCCTTCGAGATAAGTCTTGTCTAGGCGGGACCTTAGTAACAAACTTTGCAGGTTGATAACATAAGGTCACCCTAAGTTAAGAGGGTTCTAGAAGAGATCCCCAGAGTCATGGATCGAACTTAAAGTTCTATCATGAATAAATGTTGGCCTTCTCATGACAAACGTTTTGAATTGATCTATTCTGGGTGAAATCGTCATCAAAGATCCTACAGGATGAAAACCCCGGTGGCCGAGACAGGACGACCCCTTACTTAAGCTTATATTTTTCCTCGAGCTTGAGTTTTAGCTTCTCACATAGTATTAATCCCCACCAATGATATGACAGTTTAATAAGATAAGAGAATAATAAGGAGCACAAAAAGAAAATAAATAAATGAGAAGCAGTAAACAAATAAATAAATAAAAATAAACAAACAAGGGAACACACAAAACCTTAAAATAGGAGGTTAGGATGGACTCTCTTTAGGGAAAGTATATGAACTCCCCATCAGAGTCTCCAGCTGTCGCGGCTAAAAAAATGACAGAGTCGCCACCACCCTTTATTTGTTCCTAAGGAAGAGGGATATAATGATAAAACCTAATAATTAAGGTGAGATACTAGGTTTGGAAGTAAGTTAGGTAAGGGAAAGGTGTTAGGCACCCCTTACCTCCATTGTACTCAATGGGATCCTCCTCTAACTTTAGTGTTGATGTATGTTTCTAAGGTGTTTACTTTAATATTTATTAATTATTTATCTACTTATTTAAAGGAGGTATTACATTCAAATGGACGAGAGACCTAAAAAGGTTTTTATTATAATTGTACTCACTAGAGTTCACAATTCTATGCCTATGTACCTTCGCATTAGGCGAGGGATTAGAGTACCGTAGTTCTTCTTGAAAATGTTGGTTGGTTGGTTGTTTTCATCCCTTGAAAACTCTCATGCATTGGGGCGGAGAAATGTTTTTAAGAAAATGCATCAATACACTAGGGTAGAAGTCTTACGATTTGAAGTGAAGTTGAATTGATTTTACCCCTTTATCCCTCGCTAAAAATATCGCTTTAAATTATTTAAGAAAATAAAATAAGAGTCATAGTTATGTGCTATTCCCTTATCCTGATTTTAATCCCGATTTAATCTTTGATAACCCTTTTATCCCAAATTATATCACATGTCTTTATCCCATTTTAATTTGAGAATATCATTTAATTTAATAATAATATATTAAATATAATATAATACAAACATAAATCAAATTAATGATAATAATTTAAATAGGATGGCATAAGATATATCCCTTTTCCCGATTTTATCTCATTTTTACACCCCTTAAAATCCTAAGTATTATCCCCGATTCCATCCCATAATTCCTGATTTAATTAACCCTAATTTTTAAGGATATAAATCCCTAATTTTGTTAAGTATGAATACTATAATTAATCAATAATAGAGTTAATCTTAATTAATTAAACCACAAATAAATCAATTAATCTATAAATTAAATTATGAATAATTAAAATTATAAAAAAAGCTAATGACTAGTTTAAACGAATTAATACCAAATATTAATTAAATAAGTCCTAATTAATAGTTAATTAAATAATTAATTAACTAAACTAATTAAAAAAACTAGGGGTGTATTTGGAAAGGAATAAGCAAATGGGCCAACAATGGGGGTGTGAATAGCAAAGGAAGGAGTCCACCAAGACTATGAGGCTCATTCGCGAGACAGAGTCCACAGTGAGGGAGAATCAACTGTTGATTCTCCCTGCACCATCCGATCATGATCTGAGGGGGATGGTGATGTGAAGCCCTGCCTTTGATTAGGTTGACTGGTCAAAGTACGCAGATCAAGAGGTCTAGATTCAAAGTCAATAGGGGAATATCGTGTACATACGTGTACGAGATCCTTGGTTAGTCGGGGTGGTCAATCAATCTGGATCTCCTCAGAGCGCCACTTGGCACACACCTGAGTGATCCCATGGGAGGTATATGAACACACTCCCCTCACAAACTCTCATTTTCTCCTCTCTTTTCTCTCTCTTCTCTCTGACTCTCTCTATTCTCTTCTCTTCATTCCTCCGAGCCACCCTTGTTCTTCCCCCACTACCACCAGAACCACCGTGACCCTCAGTTTTCCAATTGAATTTCAATAGGAAAATTCAAACATTCAAACACCCCAACCCAGAAACCCCCACACCCATAAGAACCCTAACATAAACCCTAATAATCCCCACAAACCCTAACCCTTCAGATGAACCCTAGGGTTCTTCTAATGAACCCTAAAATCCCTCACCCAGATCTCACGAACCTTAACCTTTCTTCTATGAACCCTAACCCCATATGTAACCTAGAACCTTCGCGCCTTTATCATGTTCATCATGATGAAGATGAATCTTCATCCCTGACCTCCGAACCCTAACTATGATTTTTCCAGAAATCCCCAAATCAAAGCCTAAACACAATGTGAACATCAACCACTCACAAATCCAAACCTTCTAATCAACAATCGATCATTCAAAACACAAAATCAAATCAAACCAAACAAAACCCAAAATTCCCTCTGTTAAACCTTTAACCCATTCAGATTACATAGATACATTCAAGCAAGCAAGCAAAATAAATAAATGCAATCAAGAACACAGTGAATGGATATCCAACCTTCGAAGAGGAAGAGATCTTCGGTCAATCAAAAGGTAACAACTTTCCCTTTATTTTAATGTTTTTTTACTTCTTCCCATTTTTCTTTCTCCTTTCTAACTTCTGTTATTTCTGTTTCCATGCGAGGTGATGACGGTGATGAAGGCTTAGCTCGAAGGAATTAGGGTTTCAAGGCGAAACCCTAATTACTGCTTAGATAGATCTCTAAGTTGAAGGTCTGGGATTTGCAGCAACAATTAACACTAGGGTTTTCCTTTATTTTTTTCTGTCCCCTTTCTGTTTTAGATTTAGGTTATTTATAAGTTAGAACTAGGTTAGAGTATTTTAATTAGATTGATTCAATTAGGAAGTTTTGTATTAGGTTGAATTATATTTGATTTAGTTTATAAATAGATTAGGGTTTATGAATTGTAACTGAAATTGCAATGTATTTGGTCCAATATTTGATTTGCAATACGTGATTGTATGAAATCGGAAAGTTTGGATTTGCAGGTTTTTATTTTGATTCTGTGCGTGAAATCAGTGATGATTGGAAAAGACGATGAAAAGGGTCCGGGTCAGGCTTGACCCGGTCCAATGATGGGTTTAGGTTGTGTTTGACCCAACTAACAGGTGGATTTGGGTCACGTTTGACCCAATTGAGAGATGCCCGATCTGGGCTAACTCCAACAAATGTAACAGAGGCCTTAAGATAAACACCCAAGGTACCAACAAATAAAAAAAGGGATAAAAACTGATTAGATAATAACTTAATTATAATATTAATTAATAATATTGATAATAATAATCCACTAATAATAATAATCCAATAATAATAGTAATAATATTAATAATGATAATCCAATAATAATAATCTGATAATAATAATGATATTAATAATAATAGTCAAGTAATAATAATAATAATGTTAATAATGATAATCCAATATTAATAATAATAATGTTAATAATGATAATCCAATATTAATAGTAATAATATTAATAATAATGATCCAATAGTATTAATAATAATAATAATAATAATAATAATATTTTTTTGACAGTATATCAATAATATTCCTAATAATAAATAATCCTGATAAATAAAAATTATATTGATAATTAATAATAGGAATAATAAAAATAATTTGACTTAAATAATATTAATAATATTCCTAAAAGTAATAATTAAAATTAATAAGAAATGTTAATAAGTATTAATATAAATACTCTACTTACGCCACTTAATTTAAAAAAGTCTCATTATTATTTAATATAATAAAAACAATAATTTAACCCTAATGTATCATGATATTAATCTATTTCTGATTAAAAATACAACCCAACGAATAATAATATTACCCCCGATTAACCGAATCCTATATACCTCTAGCCCGATGATATTTCCAATTATACCCCTAAATTGAAATTTAGTCCCTATGAGGAAATAAAAGTCAAAATGGTCCTCCTTTGACTTTTTAAGTCATTGGAGTTGACCAAATGACTTATATGAGACTCTGAATATATGAGTTACTTATATCCTAAGTTAATAGTAAAGACGAATGTGGTGGTTAAAATTTGGGGTAAACACTTTCATTACAATTTTGGGGAGAATGTGTATTCACTATAACATGTCTCATTAATAGAACTCCCGTTGTATCTAATAAAGGAAAGACATTGTATGAGCTACTTCTCAAGAAAAAACCTAAGTATGAACACTTGAAAGTCTTTGGATGTTTATTGGTTATCCTCAAGGAAAAAATGATGGAGAGTATATAATCAAGACACACACACTTTTATGAATTTGTATTTTCATATGCCTTGAGACAATACGATACCACCAATATTATTGAGAATCATACAAATCTACGTACATATCAAAATAAAATAGAAGAATAATTAATGCATTTATTTGATTAAGAAAAAATAGAAGATCCTTCAATAGAGGAAGAATTAATACATATTTATAATCTTCAAGAAGAACCTAATGTTGTCCATAATAATGAAATCCCTTAAAATTCCAATGATGAAGAGATAAGCATTTATGAAACAAAAGATAATTCATTGAACCATGAATCTAACATAATTGAGTAAAAGAATATGGGATAAGGAGATTTAGATAGTGAAAAGGAAGTCATAACTTAGGGAAATTACAATTACCTCCTAGAAATATAAATCATTCTATTTGTTTGAAGGATCATTACTATTATGATATAAACCCCGAAAACCCTTCACTAAAGACCAATTCTTCTTCACCCATCACTAATGATAAAAATTCAAAATCATATTCATAATTAGTTAAATACTCATTATGGAAGGATGCAATGGTGCAAGAACTTAAAACCTTGGAATATAATGAAACTTAAGAATTAACTCACCTTCAGGTATAAAGTTTGTTAGTTTCAAACAAGTATATAAGATTTAGTGCAAGGCTACATGATAGATTGAGAAATACAAAACTCGATTAGTATCAAAAGGATTCACATAAGTAGAAGGTGAAGACTTCAATGATAGAATTGCACCCATAGTAAAAATTACTATAATTAGATGTTTACCAACTATTATATTAGCAAAAGGGTGGGAGCTTCATCAAATGGTTGTTAGCAAAAGGGTGAGAGCTTCATCAAATGGTTGTTAGCAACACATTCTTACATATAGAGCTTAATGAACAAGTGTACATGAGCCCACATTAGGAATAAAGTTTGTTAGTTGCAAATGGGTATATAAGAATTAGTACAAGGCTACATGAGAGATTGAGAAATACAAATCTCGATTAGCATCAAAAGGATTCACATAAGTAGAAGGTGAAGACTTCAATTATACATTTACACCTGTAATAAAAATGACTACAGTTAGATGTTTACCAACTATTATATTAGCAAAAGGGTGAGAGCTTCATCAAATGGTTGTTAGCAACACATTCTTACATAAAGAGCTCAATGAAGAAGTGTACATGAGTCCACTTCAAAAATTCAAAGTTTCCAATAAACACTATGCCAAAAGAGACTTTAGGAAACACTCATTTACCAATACTTATTTATACAAGCGCGGCTAAAAGTCACAAAAGTTTATTAGGCAGTGCTTTTAAAATAAGCGTTGCCTAAAATATCCACATTAGACAATGCTTTATTATATAAGTTCTATTGTATATTTATAAAAATAATTTTTAAAAATTTATAATTAGATAATGCTATTATTTTAGGCAGGGCTTAGAAAACAAGCACTGCCTTAAGTTATATATTAGACAGCATCTGAAAAATGTTAAGAAAACACTATCTTAAGTAATACTTAGACAACACTTAAAATTAAAAATAAAAAAACATTGTATATGTCTAGAGTTTTAGATAGCTCTTACATAAAAAGTGTTGTCTAACGGCAAACATTAGAAAGTCTAAAAATTTAACTAATTTTAATTTTAAAAAGTTTTCATTTGTAAATAATCAAACCCCTAACTGTTCCAGGCCATGATACTTAACCATTTATGATAAGACATTTCTTTTATTTATCTTCCATATTCTATATTTGTGATTTTTTTTTTAAAATAACCATGTTTTTCAAAATAAATACGAAAATAACCAACTTTTCAAAAAAAATTCCAAAATAACCATGTTTGGGAGAGGATGCGCCAGGGGTGTTGGCGCACCCCCTAAAAAATTAGAGGAGGCGCCAGATGTATTGGCGCCAATGCATTGGGCTCCTAAAGGAGGAGCCAATGCATGTGGCGCCTGCTTGGCCCTCCTAAAGGAGGCGCCAAGGGCAATGACGCCTTAGTGTGTGTGTGTGTGTGGTGGGTGCCATTTTTTGTGGCGCCTGTGTGTGTGTCATGTGGTTTTGTCCAATTCATCTTCCGCCTCTATAAATACCATCACCTTGCATACAATTATTTCCACTCAAATTCATCTCCTAATCTAGTTCAACCATCAATTTTAATTTTCTTTGTTTTAACAATGTCTGCATACATTCAGAAATAAAATGCTGATGTAATATTTTCTGCCGTTGCGGCTCCGATACAGGTTCGACTTTGGAACACAGATACGTTCGAACGTCTTAATCGGACGTTGTATAGTTGGTTAGAGGGAGAAATTGGAGAGGGTGAACGGATTAGAAGAATACAATGGCTTGTGTCCACATTCAACCAAAACGGAGAAGTGCGTGAATGAGTGGATATTAAGACCGACCAAGACGCTCGTAGGATGATGCAGTACATGTTCAAAATTGTTTTGATGGTTGTAATCGCATAGTTTTTGTATTCTAGTTGTTTTAATTGTTTGTGTTATTTTTTATGAACAACTGTCTTTTCGTCACAGACGTCTACTATGAAGTAAAATTAATTTTCCATATATTGCAACAGAGGTACTTTGAAATAAATTTAAGTTTCCATATATAGCAACAGAGGTACATCTGAATTTATCTGGTTGTGCTCGTTCCAACACTAGGAGAGTTATTACGATTGTGACCTGGTTGACGGCATTAACTACATAGTTTAACCATTTTGTTCGTCGTATCCATTTCGGTTCGAATCCAGATGCTGTTAGGGAGACCCTTTTTCTTCCTTCGCATAACTTCGTTGTGTCAGACGATGTCCCCTTGATATTCTGGCCAATAATCCTCTTTTGCCACTACTGAAAAATTAATTTTTATAAACATATGAAAGGTTGGCGACTTTGTAAACTTCAGATAGCAAGTAGGATGGATCCCTTCGAACCTTTGAGCACGCCGCTATGACATGGGAGCAGGGGGTACGAAAGGCTTGGAACCTTCCGCAGTCGCACCAACCTCTATCTAATTCGACTCTGTATTGTCCCATTGACATGTCCTCATTGTGATCCATGGACTCGACAACACTAAACCAACCTTTTGTTCGGTCAAATACCGTAACCACGTGTGTGTTTGCTTTGGCAGCTTCATGTTTGATGAATTTCATTGAAGCATCACTGAACAACTGTCCAGATTGCAACACGGAACTCCATTTTGAGCGTCTGGTTTCAAACAACGCCCCTAGCCTGAAATATGTAGCTTGAACCAAAGCGGTTATTGGTAGGTTACGAATTCCTTTGAAGACAGAGTTCATTGATTCCACAAGATTTGTTATGATGTGGCCCCAATGTTGTCCGCCGTCGTATGCCCTAGTCCACTTCTCCAACGAAATACTATCGATCCATCGAACCGCATCTTCGTCCGACAATCTTATTTCCTCGCGGTAGTGTTTGAAAGAAGGTTCGGTTAATGCGTAACCTGCATTGACAACCTTCTTACGCAACGTCTTATCTTTGATTTCTCGCATGAAATTCTGAGCAATATGTCTAATACAAAACACATGCGTCGAATGAGGATTTTTCCAGTCATTGTCAATGTTATTATATGCACTGATGATTGAGGGGTGTCTATCAGAGATCAAACACAAGTTAGGTTGAGGTGCAACGTGTAATCAGAGATTTCTTAGGAAAAAACTCCATCCCTCAGCAGTCTCCCCTTCAACTAAGGCAAAGGCGATCAGAAAAATATTGTTGTTCCCATCTTGTGCCACTGCCATCAGTAACGTTCCTTTGTATTTTCCATACAACCATGTACCATCAATTTATATAATTGGTTTACAGAAAGAAAAACCTATGATACACGGTTGATACGCCCAAAATAGACGGTGAAATATTCTATTTCCAACAGCACACGTACCATCTGGTGTATATGCAGGCAATGTTTCCATCTTGAAAATTGTACCGGGAGCATAGTGTTTTAGAGCGAACATATATTTTGGAAGTTGTTTGTAAGATTCCTCCCAATTTCCAAACACTTTTTCAACAAATTTTGTTCTAGCTATCCATGCCTTCCTATATGATGGTGTGTAGCTGTACTCTGCCCTAATATGCGAGATTATTGTACTCACCTTTAAAGACGGATTATCGCCAATGACAGACAATATTTCATCGCATATTAGCTGAGAGCTTAATTTACGATGATCCTGCATTGGGTTTGTCAGCATGCATGTGTGATCTGGACCCATTAATCCAATCTCCCAAGACTTTTTCCTCTTCCTGTACGAAGCTAACAACTTAAAAAGGCAGTGCTCATTCGGACAATAAACTTTATACCTCAATGTGTCAGTTCTGTCAACTTTGAAATCTGCCGATAGTTCCATGTGGAATTTTTTGATGGCTTTTACACATTCCTCTTTTGTGCGAAATGTGTCTCCTTGTTTCAGAGATCCTTGCATTTGCACGTAAGGATTGTACCATACATCTCCCGAAGGTTCATCTGAACCCAAATTTAACCTTGTCATGTGTTGGGGTGGGCAATATACATGACCTGCTGGTATTGGCTCCTCTTCCTCTTCAGCGTTCACCATCGAATCAACGATGATCTCAGGTTCCTCTTCTTCATCGTCTGGAACATTCACCTCAACTTGTTCGTCATCAGTCTCACAAAACACTTGTGACTGATCAATGTACTGAGACTCTTGTTGTTGACGTGGTAATATATACAACTCTATATCGTTGTAACCGGATTGTTCGTGACTGCCAAACATATGTTGAACATCATCATCATCTCGAATCTTCTTCTGATAAAATTTTACCTGGTTTTCTGCAAAACAAACTGGATTTTTATAGATGATCTGACCCACATCATTGCACTGCAATTTCTTTTCTATTCTTTGTAATAGGTGTGAAAAATTTGATTGCCGATTTATTGTAAACCGAGTCACCTGTGTGTCTCGAAAACAAAAACCGAACAACTGATGATCAAATATTTCACCTTCAACATGTGCACTGATCATATAATGCTGTGTGGAAGATATTGTGTTCAACTGCACAATATAAATAGTTGGCCAATGCATTGATAAATTGATAATTGTCTGTACAGACTTGACCATACATGCAGTTGAAGGAATCCAACACGCAGAGAAAAGAGTGAAAAGAATATATGCAGTTGAAGGAATCTAGCACACAGAGGAAAGAGTGAAAAGAATACTCAATAGCCAGGGAATCAAAGAATCTGAGTTCTGTGCCCTAATGTGCCCTAAGATTCCAAATCCTAGGTGCCCATTCCCTAGGCGCCATAAAGTAACTGAGGTGCCAAAGGGTTGGGCACCTCTTCACAAATCATTACATAGGCGCCACTAGGAAGGGCGTCCCTTCCAATTGCCCTACACTTAGGCGCCAAGAGGAAGGGCGCCTCTTCCTTGCATGTGAAAAATCACATGTAGGCGCCAAAGTTAAGGGCTCCTCTTCCCCTTGCATGTGATTTCTTCACATGCGCCTAGTAGATTCCTCACATGACCTTCCATGCTGAATTTTGTCATTCACTTGTCTCCTCTTGCCTTTGCATGCAACCAATCACACTCTTTTTGGTTTCTAAACCTACTCACTCATTCATCTATAAATAGTCTCTCATATCAACAATATCAAATCATCTTCATCACACTCTTTTCTTCTACCATATTTCTTTCATCTAACAAACTCAAGCTTTGCGAAATCGAATCATGTCTTTGTTAACTATGGGCGATGAACACAGAGGCACAATCGAGAATATCTCGGCATTTGTATGTTATCTCTCTCTTTTAGTTACTATTTCTAGATTACCTATAATACATATCTTCTTTGTGTTATACCTTTGTAATCTCTCTCTTTTTAGTTTCCATTTCTGGATTACATCTAATACATCTTTCTTGAGTATGTATTTCTTCTTCTAATTGTATTTTCTTATTTTTTTTGTTATTAGGATCCGAAGCGGTTTAGATGTCGCGTACATGAATATGTACCCCATGATCCTTTAATAGAACCATATATTAGAGGATGTGGATTTGGAAATCTACTAAACATTGTTTCGTACTCGGTGGGCTACAAGTTCATTCTGGCTTTGTTGGAGAGGTGGAGACCCGAGACCCACACATTTCACCTTCTGATTGGTGAGTGTACCGTCACACTTGAGGACGTGTACATGTTGTTGGGTCTTCGTATAGATGGAAAGATAGTGAATGGGCAAGTTAACCAAGACAATCATATATGCAATGAATTACTGGGTGCCCCTTTGTTAGACGACGAAACTGAGGGAGACACATCCGGTCAAGCAAGGGGGCAAGGTATAAATTTAAAATACCTTAAACAATATTATGCCAATATAGTACTGTCCGAAGATTCAACCGAGTATGAGAAAATAATAAAAGCTCGGTGTTATATTATGATTTTATTTGGTAACTTTTTGTTTCCAGAAAGTACAGGTAATTCAGTGAATATAATGTATTTACCTTTATTACGCAACATCAATAAGGTAAACAGTTATAGTTGGGGTTCAGCTATGTTGTCCCATCTATATAGTGCAATGTGTAGAACTGCAAAAAAGAATACCTGTACTTTTTTTTCATGTGCTTATTTGCTTCAAGCTTGGGGGTGGTCTAGGATGCCGTCGCTCGCCCCAATAAGTGAGCGCCCATTCGTGTTCCCTTTGCAACCAAGTAAGTCTAGCACTTTACCATTCACCATTTAGTTAATTATATTTATTATTATAATTAACACTAAACAATATTTTTCATTTCTTCTTATTATCTTAGGTGGTCAGTAAGGGGAATGAACTACAATAGGTGTCCGAAACACGCTATTGTAGTCTATTGAAATCTATTGGACCACATTGGACATGATGATGTAATACTCCTACCAAACTATATTTTAATTTAAAATTACTTCTCAAATTATTGTCCATCTGACCATTTGGTTTTGTTTAACAGTTTGTTTGGAGGCCATATCTGGGTCTGAATCATGATGTGAACCATGACGATGCTGCAGTTTGGACAGCGAAGACACCGATTATCCGATTCACTACAGTTGAAATGCACCAAAGTGACCGGGTCAAACTGCAGTTTGGAATGCTACAACATATTTCAGAATCTCCCACGTGTTTGGGGAATTGGCATCAAAAGAGGGTCGATGCACAGTGAGATTATTCTGACTGAAGAGACTTTGCAAAAGACATGTGTCGTCAATGGAGGAATCGACGACAACACATCTTGAACGAACCAGTCATCCAAGGTGCAAGACCGACTCAACAATATATGGCATGGTTTAGGTCTGTAACAACTCAGCAATTTGTATCTGAGCCGCGGTATTTGATGGATCCACACCAACTTGCTTCGTCATCGTATGCCCCACCTTAATTCACCACCCAACACCAATGTGAACCCACCCAAACTCAACAACCAACCACACAGCATCAACCGGCCACATACACACAACAAAAGCACACCCAACATCGCAACTTGTTCATGCCAACCACCCAACAACGAACCATCCAACGTTGCAATCCATTCATACCACCCACCCAAACACAACACCAAGAACCAAACCCCGCAACCACAACCGTTTATAGCCCAGATGATTCATATGGGTCACGTCATCGTAGCCCCCCACCAATTAACATCCAACCACTGTTTAACTATAGTACGCCCCAAGAACCATTGCTTCGTTTTCAAAACGACTCAATGGCTCAGTTTGGGCAACTATACCGTCCCCAATTCACCCAACCCCAGCGCCCTAACTACGATGACATGGGCACCGAACTCCATTAGGGAAGCGCCGTTGGCCAGAGCCCCTCCGGATATTGGGAGCAAATGATGACACATCTGTCAAATACCGCCGGAACTTCTGCCGGACCTTCCGACCAGCCATCGCTCGATCAGGTCAGCACCCAAAGACCACAAACACCTCAAGAAAATCGTGGGAGACCTCGGAGACAACCTAACGCACCGGGATGTGGAACCGGGGGACGTTATAATCGGGCGGGTCATTAGGTTTTTGGTCTTTCTAATGTAATCAATTATTATATATTTAATGAAGTTGTTTTATTTTTATTTTTATTTATTATGTATTAAATAATAAATTTTAAATATTAAAAACAAAAAATATTATAAAAAAAATATAATTAAAAAATATTAAAATAGAAAAAAATCAAAAAAAATAACAGAGGGTGTATGCGCCAAATGTGATGACGCATACACCCACCACACACACACACTAAGGTGCCATTGCCCTTGGCGCCTTCTTTAGAAGGGCCATGTAGGCGCCATTGCCCTTGGCTCCTCCTTTAGGAGGGCCAAGCAGGTGCCACATGCATTGGCTCCTCCTTTAGGAGCCCAATGCATTGGCGCCAATACATCTGGCGTCTCCTCTAATTTTTTAGGGGGTGCGCCAACACCCCTGACGCATCCTCTCCCAAACATGGTTTTTGGAATTTTTTTTAAAAAGTTGGTTATTTTCGTATTTATTTTGAAAAACATGGTTATTTTAAAAAAAAAATCTATATTTGTTAATAATACTTTAAAACAAAAAATAAAACAAAATCAAAAAATAGAAACCTATAAGACATTTCACGTTGAAAACCTAAAAACAATTCTTGTTCTTCTCTCTTTTTATAAATAAATAAAAAATAAGTTTTTCATTGAACATTCAGAGATCCGAATCCTCTTTCTTCCCTTAAATCCTACCTCTCTTCATGAGATCTTAAATTTTGTCTTTTCCATTTTTTCTTTTTCCACCATATCGCTTAAGGAGTTGAACAAAATTATAGATATATTAAGATAGTCATAACCCTTATTTACATAAGAAACCATAAAATACTAAAGGAGCTTTCAAATCCTAATGAAGAGGCGTGTAAATGAAACCCTTTTACGAAATTAGACGAGAATAGCTTAGGTGGTTTTATATTTATTTTTCAGTTTGATACAACCATCATCCTTGATGCTCGTTGATAGCCCTCATCTTCCTTTTTTTTATGCTATGATATGTAAAAGGTAAAACAAAAACTGACTCTTCCTATTTTAATCATGTTTTTTTGGAAATAGTTTCCTCTTTTTTGTTATGTTTTTAAATACAAATTAATTTAATAGAAGCACCCTATATTATAGTATGTATGTGTTTCTACAAACTTAAGATTTTATATGCATCCTTTTGTTTGATGAGCTCTATATGTGCGGTTTAAAGGACCTTACCTTACTGGATTTGTGATGAAAAAGTCTGGAGGTGATTCTTAAAATAACTATAAATGTGTTGTAAGATTGTGTTTTGCTTGACTCAACTTAGATTGAAGTTTTTTAGGATGTTGTAAAATTCAAATCATGGTCTTCAATCAGAGCTAGATAGGTAAGCTTCAAGTACCCTGTTTCAAATGTTGGTGAATCTATCTTTAATAGATTTTTTGAATCTAATTTCTATTTTTCAACATTTTTTCTATGTTGAATTTTCTTCACAAGTTTTGATGGATTTGTATCTCTTTTCATTTGTGTTGTATGTCATATATTAGAATTAGTTAAATAATTATACCATGCTATCTATAAGCTTATTTAATATTTACTAATTATTTTATTAAAGCCTTGAATTTAAAATTTGATTATCTACACAATGTTTTAAATATTTCCTATTAGACTTTGTCTATTTGGATATTGATGTATGTGTCAATGAAAGGTCAAATTTTACTGTATTAACCTTTATACTACAACATAAACAAAGTGAAGTGAAACTATGTTCTTCTTCTGGAAAGTTTCCAAACACAATGTACTAGACAATGAGTGTGACAAGATGAATGCAGTAACAAAATATAAAAAATATAAATTGAACACAAGGAATTGGTAACCCAACTCAGTGTAATTACACATATGTCTGAAGTATATTAACCCAAGAAAGAAAATCCACTCTTAATAGTAAAAGTACAAATTGGTCTTAGATAAACTCTTATAGTTCATTGACTTTTTTCTTGATACTACCCATCAATTTATATTTAGGACTCCCCCTAAATATGAGACCCCTCTCACTTTCTCTCAACAACTATTCCTAGTGTTGGATAATTATAGAATAGTTTGAATGATATAATTGATACAACTCAATGACACAACTTTGTTCCTTAGCATATGAATGATTAACAAATAGAGTGTTACAATATAAACCACACAAAAGAACACAAAGACTCAATGAACACAAAATTCCTTATTTATCTCTCAAAGTCTGCTTATTTTGCCAAGGATAATAACTCATTTAAATATCCAAACACGACAGTTGCAGCTTGACATTAGGGTTTACAAAGCTTGCTGCTGAAGTAGAGTTCTAAAAAGCGTAAATTCAATAACTAATTTAATTTGGTTTTCAATCCTCTATAAATTAAATCTCAACCACTGATTTGGTCTTGATATGTTATCGTTTTTAGGATTTTTTTTCCTAATTCCAAAAAGCGCATAAACATGAAGACAAATAAGGAAACAAATCTGGTTCTTGATCTAGGCGAGGCATATCAGCTTCTAGTACATAATGTTCCATCATGTAGGCGAAGTTTGTACCACATCTTTGCAAACTATTTTGAGCGCATAGAGAGCATATGTCTTAACATCATGTAATAACATCTTGCATAACATTATGACTATAAAAATTTCTCAATCACTTGCAATAATAATCTCCCCCTTTGGCCAATTTTAAGGCAAATATAACATTCAAGATGTGCAACCAAATGACTAGAACAATCTTCATGACATAGCACACAGTGTATCAAAAAAAAGATCTAAATGACTAGCAGCATGCATGTTATACCATAACAACTAAACATAATAGAACTACCATAAAATCTTACAGTCATCAAATATGCTATTTTTGTTTTCCCCCTATTTACCTCAAAATGGGTAGGGGTCCATAAGCAACAACAAAAGAACGTCCCAGGACGGGCAACAATCCAGAGAGCCAACAAAAGAAAGAATATAATGGGACCATTAAGGGGAACCATTATCCTGCCCATAAGGCAATTAAGCAAACACAATAAATACCCACGCAGAGGTGAAAAAACATCATTAATCAAACAATTTTTTAATCTTTAGAATTATCAGAAGAACTGGAACCAGAGCTAACTTCACTTGCACTAGACGCATCCTCATTGTCATTACATTAATAGTTTTTACATTCTCCTGATCAGTAGCCTGAGAGGTTAAAGCACCATCATCCTTGGGAACCATCATTTTTATAAGATCATCCCCTACGTTCTTGCAGGTAGTGGATGCCACAATTACTTCCTAAAGAGACTTTGACACCTGCATCAATTCCAACAATATATTTACTTTGGAAGTGCCAAACATTAGAGGGACTTCAGAGAGGCCACTCTCATTTGTCATATTAAATTGAATATTGGGAATAGACATGTCTCGCACATGTATCCCAATAAACATCGTGTAACAGAAAGTTAATGGACTTCCACTAACACCAAAAACTTCTTTACTATTAATAATAGCATGCCTTTGACTAACCATAATTTTAGAAATAAGAGCAGGAAACCTAATGGGGAGCTTAATAACATATGACTCAACTTGTTTGAAGACTTGCTCGAAAACATATTCTCCGAAATCAAAAGTAACCCTAGTGCATATATGATATATAAGTTTAGCCAAAGAGGTTGTGATACCTTGTCATACCCCAAAATTTATCCTACCTTATACAACTTTTATCTGGTCCATGGTCCTACTACACATGCATACATTCATCATTTCATCATCATATTTGAATTAGCATTCATAACCAAAGGCATGTTACATGGATTGAAAGCATGGTGATTATACCTGAGGAAAGTTAGGGTTTTCCTAATGTCACTTCAAATTAAACCATAACATAGCCAAAATATACAATTTTGGATTCTAGTAATCGGTTACCCAAATTATGGTAACTGGTTACACATACTCTTAACAAACATCTAAGGCTAATTTTTGCATGGGTAACCGGTTACTCAAATTATGGTAACCGATTACACGTGCTCTTAACAGACCCCCATCGTTAATTTTCGTATGGGTAACCGGTTACCCAAATCATGGTAACTGGTTACACCTACATGTACAACATTAGTAACTTTCATTTTTTAACACAAGTAAACCCCACATTTCACACACACAAATCCATGTGCTTGCCTTATAAATTGAAAAATATTCCCCCTCATTTTCCCAAGCTAGCATCCCCTAAAAATTATGCCAAAATTACACTCAAGCTCTCTCTTTAAACCTAAATCCAAACTCACACAACCACCCCTTCTCAAACAACCTCCCACAACTTTCTTCTCATTTCATTTTCTCCTAATCCTTCCATCTTCTACACTCATAACTCAGCTCCTTCCATCAAGTTTCAACCACATCCCCCCCTTTTTCTAAACCTCTTGTTTCATTTTAAAACTCAACACCGCAATAACTCAGTTTTGACATCACGAACTTGGTAACGATTGCAACTCAAGCTTATTAACGTTTTAGTTCTGTTTGTGTTTGGAGATTCGTGTTTATTCATGGTGTGTTTTTGAGATGGATTTGAATCAAAAGTAAGACAAATGGATTTGGTTGGTTTGCATTTTTGTGGGACTTTATTTTTTATGTGCATGAGAAGATGAACAATGTTGTGATCATGAAAAAATATTATATTTGATTTCAATTCATTTTGTATTTTTCCATTTATTTTGTTTTTTTATATTATATGTATCAATGGTTGCATAAAAATGATGGCTAGTTGGACATGGTAGAGTGGTTGAGACATGTGCCTTCCAACCACCATGTCTTGAGTTCAAACCCTTATTACCACTTTTTCACTCTTTCTTTTCTTCATGTTTATTCTCCATTTTTTTACATATTGGTTTTCTTTCAACTTTTTTCCAATTTATTTGCCATCAATTTTTATCATGTGCTTATTTCTTTTATTTTATTCTTTTGGTTTGTTTATTTCTTTAATTTTCTAATTGTGTTACATGTTTTAGGAGAATAATTTTATGTTATTTCTCTAACATGTTTGAGCATATAAATTTTATTGGTCGGCCTCCCATAACATTATTCTTCCATGAATCATGCTACGATTGCTTAACATAGTGCTAGATTGTCCCGATTCTATTAATTGATCCTTTGATCACTAACTACTAACTTCTAACTTTTATATTATTGCACTTTATTTACTCTCCATTCAAATTCTTGCAATTTATGTTCCGCAATTTACTTTTATTGCTCATTTTATTTCAAGCACTTTAAATTTATGATTCATCATCATCCACTTACCTCATACATCCTTTACTTTATGCCGCTTTACTTCTTGTCATTTCTTTATCGTTTTGTATAATCAAAAAAATAAAAAACATGATAAAATGAAAAGACCAAAAAGATGTATCATTTGTGACCTAATGTTGGACTTAGAAGACTTGTTATGACCCTTGCATTTGGACCTTGGACTATTGTATTTGACCTATTTGCTTTGACTTGGAATTTCATCATAGACTTGCAATCTTTTAATGTAAGGATGACATTCATGGCACTACCCTAAGGATACATATTTTGAGTCCATTATCCACTTGTTAGCTTTGGCCACTTTTCACACACAAGGCTTTCTCTTGGGCTACCTTACAATGAGACCCTTTATTTCTCATATTATTTCTCCTTTGTTTTCCTTTTGATCTCTTAGGAATTAGGTCAACCTCACCATTTCAAAATGATAATCAAACCTTTGATTCAACGTCAAACGACCTTTTTTTTCAAATCAAAACTCAAAAAGTAATAAACTACGATTAGGATTGTGAACTCCGTGTAGTAATGTAATTCAAATCAACCACCTTCTCATAAAAAACCTAAAAACAACATCAACTCATCAAACTTTTTTTTGCGCCTTAGGACATCATTCCGAAAACCCTTTTTGAAGATAAAAACAATCAACAAGCAATCATTTTCTACTTCGAACTACGGAGCTCTGATTCTTCATTTAACGGTGATGATACATAGGCACAATGGACCCAATCCTTGGTGAGCATACTAATAAAAAACCAACCATTTTCCCTTTTTAGCAAGTAAACTTTTAGACAACAACACTCATTCATGTAGACGACCTAGATGGTTCTCATCGAGTACGATGGATGTGAAGGGTGCTAATACCTTCCCCTTGCATAACCGACTTCTGAACCCTAGTTTTGGTTGCGATCATTTTTCCTTTAATTAGGGGGTTTTATTTATATTTCCCCTTTCCTCTTTCGGAATAAATAAAATCCGGTGGCGACCCCGTGTTTGTAGTCAGTTTTTCTGCGTAGCGACATACCTGAGTTGTGGTTGGTTGGTGCCTAGTTTTCAACTCCAAACCTTTTAAGGATGGCATAATTCATACTCATATTAGTAGAGGGGAACAATCTTTTGCATGGCCAATCTTCATATGTGCCTCCAGTAATATCCTGATAAGTTGTCTTCATATTGGGGACCTTATCATCAACTATTAGTTTACCACAACCCAAATATTCATTGATGACACCAGGAGATAAACCAATGCAACAATCATGAACATGAACTTTCAGGTAATCCATAATTTCAACTTTGTTGAAATCCTTAGAGATATTCATAATGAACTATTTCACTAGTTAAAGGTAGAAGGGACTTAGACCTGAGACAATCTTCACTACTGAGCATCTTACAACAGCTCAATAATATCCTCACTTTTCAAAGACTCTTCATAAAGTTCCCTTTAAGAAGTAATTCTCCTATGACAAACACACTTCTGCTTCAAAATACTCTCCTCAAAATGGAAAGAGACCTTGTCCACTAGGGCAAGAGGGACATCAAAATGTATCTTCTTTCCACCAAAAATCTTCCTACTTTTATTCACATGAAGAACCACAATGTCGTCCACATCATCTTTAGAAATCTCAACCACGGGGCAAACCTTCCTTTTCAGGATGGCCTTCTTTTTAGGGTGTCCTTCTTCTTGGAAGCATTCTTACTAGTACCAGCACCATTCTTCTTCTGTTTATTTGATACTCCCTTCTTTTTAGCTTTTGGAGTAGTTACCCTTTTGGTGGGGGTCTTCTTGAGTTCGAGAGTATAATTCTTCTTTTTACTATTCTTCTCATTCCTCTTATTATTATTATTATTAGCAGGGGCACTAGGGACCACCACGGAAACATCCTCAACATATTCGTCCATATAGTCACTGACAAACCTACCAGAGTCATCCTCAAGGTTGTTGTTAACAATGTTCTCATCATCTTGATCAACATAATTCTCAAGATGAATTGACATTGTACCTTATCTCATGATCAAATCCTTTTGATTTCCAAAATTTCCATAAGCTTATGCAGTCTTGATTCTTAATTTCAAAGTTTTTCTTCTATGATAATTTTTGTTTTCATCAAAACTAAACTAAGATATATGATGAACATCTTCTTCACAATATTCCCATTTTTTATGATGACAAAATATATTTATGGGAAGTTTTTGTTTGATTCCCCCTATCATGTATATCTACCCCTTTATTTTTCAATTTATGCTTTGTCTTGGCTATCTTGAAAATTAACAAAAACAATCATCTCTTCTCCCTTTTTTGACATTATCAAAACGAAAATGAGTAAAATCCAAAGTAAAGTAATATAGGGAAAATATAAATCATATATTAAAGTACTTATCTTCTTCACAATTATTTGATGTTAATATTGATATCAATGTCAATTCTTTTTGAAGATGTCAATCTTTTTCGAATCTTTTTCAATCAAATGAAGCTTTAATCTTACCATACCATATGATCTTATTGTATCTTGAAAAACTAGACTTAATTTGACAATATTAGCATATGATCTTCAAGTACCCACAAAAAGAATTAATAATACTTCATAGGTACCCAATATTTTTTGGGTCCTCTTAGGTTAGTTCCTTTCCTTACCCATACATACTTTCCACTAGTAACACCAAAGTTTCTTATGTAGAAAGCATTAGGAGTATGGTCTTTTGTATTACAATAAAAAAAATGTAGACTTAATGATATTTTTATCTTTAGAGATATAAGCATTATTTTTAACATAGGCCTTCTTAGGATTAATTACAACTTGGACTTTCTTTGGTTCCTCATTATCGAATTTATTGCTAGCCTTAACAAAGATATTTGGCTTGTACTTGGTTTATCAAATTTAGAATATACAAGCCCATATTTATCATTAGAGTATCTTTGTTTATTTAGCACATTCTAAACCAAGTTGTCCTTTCTCATATTTCTTTAAGACCTGGTTCAATTCAACAATTTTTGATTCAAGAGTTTCACATTTATTAGATGCTAAATTTTTCACATGGTCTAATTCCACTTTCATATAATTAGTATTACTTTCTGGAGATGAAATTATTTTCTTTTGTTTTGAACATGTTTTAGAAAGTGTTAAACATCATGCATGCAATTCAAGAAACACTTATGTAATTCATCATAAGATGGCGATGGGAATTTACTAGCAAGTGTACTAGCGTTGTAATAGAAGTAAAAAAATAAATTTGTCTCCACGGGGATTGCAAATTTAGAACAAGGTATGTTGTGCGATATAACTAAAAATAGTAAACTAGGGGTTTTGCAGGTTGTTTGGTCCATAACACAAGAAATCATTTTGATAACAATGATGATAAAGGCGGTTAGGTCTTATTATCAGAATCCCCTATTTCTACTTGATTGATGAAACATACGTTAATAGACGTGCAATGACTACAGAGTTACACAAAAAACTAACTCTACCATTATACCCAATCCCTTTGTGTGAAACTCACTAGTTTAGGCGTCAATTCCCTGATCCCTCATGCCAATTGTACCGTCAGACTAGGAAACAAAGCATGTTAATCCTTAAGTCAAAATTCCTAATTATCTTATCCCGGGTCAATTAGTGAATTCAACAATTATAGTAGTTCATATAAATAACCCTAGGGTGAGTAGTCATAACTTGTCAAAATCAAATTGAATGTCGTAACAAATAATAGGCAATGAGCATAATTTATAACTGACTAGTAACAGAGAGTGAATACAATTACATTAACGTCATCCGGTCATATGTCCCAATCAAATACAAATAGGTTCATTATCAAACGATACCTAACCTAATAGAAATTATGCTACTCATGTTGAAATTAATCAATACCATAAGCGTATATTCAAAGATCGTTGAGAATCGCTAAAGAAAAAGCTTTCCAATGGCCTCCACAAGTTCCAAAATCGCCTAGATTTGTCACTTTATCTCTAGAAAATCGAAGCCCCTTTTTTATCTCCATTTTTTCCTTTAAAACCCCCAAAAGTGTGTCAAGAAATCGTCCTAACGCGACTGCACTGAAGAGAAATGTGGGTGTGTTTCATAATGATGGCGAAAACGTGAGTGTGTTATGATTTGGCGCGAATGCGTTCATTCCAGTGGCTTCAGTGTGTTTTTGTTTCTTTTTTCACCAATTTTCTCACTAAATCCTTTTCTTCCCCCTTTGTCACTTTTCCATGGTTTTTCCACGCCTTTTCTTCTAACTTGCTCATTTTTTTATTTAAATTCTTCAATCTTTGACCCAATATATGTCGCAAATGAGGTAGTTGACACCAGAGGTTCTCATGCTATATTTAAATTCTTGAAAGAACTCTATAAAGACCAGTTGCAATGGGCTATAGATGTCGTTGGTAATGACATACAGATTGAGTACCACCGGTAGTGTGCATTGAGGTGTTATCTCTTGTTTATGGTTTGCACGTCTTTTTTAAGGACAAAAGTGCAACCTATGTTTATGTGGTATACCTTAAATACTTCATTGACTTAATGGTGACTCATAAGAAAAACTAAGAGGTTGTTCGTTTGATCTACCTGTACTCGAAGTTGAGCGAGGGTTGTCTTTGGAAGACAAAGCAGATGACAGGAAGTTGCATATTGCTTACGGTAATTTACTATTATTAATACTTTCATAATTATTTTGTTAAACTTGTTATTAATATTTTATCTGAACCATTTTCAAGGATGGATCATCTCCCACTTTCCTTGCATCACCGGGTGAGAACCTGTACCTACTTAGACTAAGGATTGGCTACATGTTGTCACCTTTGTGTTATACAGATGGAATAATATGATTGAGTCATTCTGGGTGTATCTTGACCATCATGTAGCAAATGAAATTGCCTTCTCCGCATACAACGGTCACTGTCTGATGCGACAACTTGACCTCATTTTGTCAAACTCTAGAAGGCTGGCATGGGGGCCAGGTCTGATGTATTTGTATCTTCTCGAGCGAGTGATGCGCCAGTTTGGGTATCTTTGATTATTCTGAAACACCCCTTGGATTTTTCTTATCCCACCGCCCGCCGCAGAGATCTTGATGTAATACTCGAGGATTTCGAGAGTCACTTGGTACTAGAGAAGTATCGCAAGCTGCCAGCTCCTGTACAATGGGCTTATATTGACAACTACATGACATGGTTATATATGGTTTCACACCCTATCATGATATCAGATGCTCCTAGAACAACATTTATGCCTTCTAATCAGGAGGTAATGGAAGCTAGGAATGACCACACCCAGAGCGTGAGTAGCGTCTATCGGCGTATTGTGGATATGGTCAGATCGGGCATAAAGGCATGACTTTTTAATAAAGGCAATCCCTAGTTGTACCTCGTAGAATGAATTATTATGGAGGCACGAAATACCTTGCAGTATAGACGGAGAAGCCGGCAGGGTTAGACATACTTAGTAAGTTATGTTGGGTTGTATTGTTTTTGTATTTTCAAAACAAATTATGTATGGTCGATACATTTTGATTTTACTTTAATTAATGTGTGATTTTTTACTTTCATTTTACTTTAATATGACTTGATTTTACTTTAATATAACTTGATCTCGAAAAATTATAATGTTGGGACAATGTTCTTTCCTTGAAACCATTTAGGGGAGTTTTAGAATATGCATCTCCAAAATACCCATATTGGAAGCATGTTAATTTGTTGGTGTAAGACCTAGAGGTCAATAGGTCTATTAGAACTTGGTACTTGTATTCAATTATTAATAATTAAAAGACATTTCTTTATTATGTTTCTTTTTCCAAAAATAATAAAGTCCCTAGAATAGCTAGTCCGTTTAGTGAAACATTAAGTGTGACTTAATCATGAGATCCCATTAAACATAAGAGAATTATTTTTAAAGTATTTATAGTCAAGCTTTATTATGAAGTAGGATAATATTAAAGCATTGAGACTATTCTATGGATAGACTGATGATCACATCTCATGGATCATGGATAAAGAGTTATCAAGTCTTTACACATGTATGAATATTAGGAGTAATATTTATACTGGATTGACGCGCTAAGAGAATACTACATAGAAAGTTATTCAAAGTGGCATAAGTTATTCTCATAGTGGTAATGGTGTATACCACCCTTCGAAATGAGACTATTATGGACCCTAGAGCTATATTCGGCCACTTTATTATTGATCAAACATTGTCCATAAAGACGGTTGATGGGTACTCCATAAATTATGCTGAGGGACATGAATGACCTAGATGGAATTTGTCCATTCTATGTAACAAGATAAATGTGTAAGGGCCCAATATTGAACTTGACAAAAGTGACACAATCTATGTCTTGTGTTCAATATAGACATGAGGGAAAAAAGGTAATTGTACATACAAACATTATCACATAAAGGTTTTGTCATATCACATGACATTTTCGTGACTTGGATAACAATGATATGTTGTTAGATATCGCACATTGTTTATTATATTAAATGTCTGATTTAATATAATTTCCAACATCATGAGAACCTACATGGTCACACACATAAGAATAGATTGATGAGAGATAGAATAAATAAGGAACAACGTAAAATAAGGTGTACTTGAGAGAATTATGAATCACCGTAAGGTACATTATACTTAAGTGGAATATGGAACACTGTATAATATAATAATAATAGTTATTATTATTATTATTATTATTATAGTTATTAGAATTCTTCCATATAAGCTTTTGAAATTAGGTTTGTAACGCATCGTCTCTCTCTCTCTCTCTCTCTCTCTCTCTCTCTCTCTCTCTCTCTCTCTCTCTCTCTCTCTCTCTCTCTCTCTCTCTCTCTCTCTCTCTCTCTCTCTCTCTCTCTCTCTCTCTCTCTCTCTCTCTCAGTCTTTATTCATAGCAGCTAGCACTGAGATTGAAGACACTCAATTCGTTTGGACTGAGTAGAGGCTTTGATCAACGTTCATCGCTTATGATCATTTATCTGATTCCATATTAAACATTTTAATCGCCACAGGATGTATTTGTTTATATCATTGATCATTGATCATGCTCATGCGTAAGGATTGACTTAAGGGTAGTTTTTCGTTGCGTATTATATCATGATTTCTCTTCAGTGGTATCAGAGCCACTTACGAAATTATGTATCAGATAGTTCTTTAATTTTGTAACTTATTCATTAATTCGATTAAAACACGTAAATTTTGACATCATGTCGTGTATGATTTGGATGAATCGATGTTGATTATGCTTTGGAATCCTACTTCTGTATGGTGAAGCAACTATACATCGATCATCCATAAGTTACACAAAAGTGATCAATCAATTTCATATGAGATATGAATCATTCGAATTCAACGACACTATATATGATGCCTTTTATTTTATCGATTTAATTAGTGTGATGATTGTGTTTCATATGAATGGTTAATGTTCATTCTACTTCGAAATCCGACATTAGTTTGGTGAAGCAACGATATTTTAATCATTCGAAATGAATAATGATTATTGCGTTTTTTTATAAAATGAATGTGTTGAATTAAAGTTTATGACGATACAAAAGTTTGGTTGTCAATAGTTATAAAAATAGAATTTATAACGATACAAGAGTGGTGGTTTCAGGATTTCAATGTTTTTATAATAAATAACAATTTCAATGTTTTATAATAAATAATATTTTTTATTTTATTATCCTATGTTTTATATTATTATAATATAATTATAATAGCAGCGTAACCTGTTCTAATGTGTTATTATTATTATTATTAGGGATCTTGGAAAGTAGCCGTAATGAACAAAAGGAATGTAGCATAACAATGTAAAATGAATGGCCGCACAGTAGCTAAGATGTTTGGCTTACGGTTCAACTTTTGGGTTTTTATCATATTATTTGTAATTAATATAATAATAAAATGTTATTATTATTTATTTCATAATATGATCAACTGTTAAAATTTAATTTAAATTTATTTAATTAACACAATTAATAATAATAATAATAATAATAATAATAATAAGTGTTTTTTTTATGGTTAGCGGTTATGGTTTTAGTCTTCTTTTATTTTGTTTTGAGAATTTTAAATATGACATGCGTGTGGTGTCTTTCTATGTACAATTTCTATGTAACTTCTCTTCTCATCTCTTTCTCGTATGTAAAACAAGTATTCTTTTATGTAATATAACCTAGTTTTATGAAGAAAGAGAAGAATACAAGATCAAAGGAGGACGACCATGGAGATTTAGGTTGGAGAAACGTAGATCGTTATTAGGTTTAACTTAAGTTCTCTCATTGACTTGAGAGAACAATTGCGCTAGGGGTCATAACTGTTTTATTTTGTTTATGTATGTTGATGCACGTGAATGTATGTTGATGCTTGTGAGAGACAATTTATATGATAAATAAGCCGGTGAGATCAAAATAATTAAAATTCCCTCAAATTAAATATTAAGTTTAAGCTTTTCACACTTTAGCACTCATCAAGACTAATATCAAATAATGTAAGTTTCGCCCAACGCGAGGTGCACGTTTTATATTAGTAAGGTGTGATGGGATAAATATAATATTCAATTGCTAAAACATTGATCGAACTTAACTAAACAAATCATAATAAGATTATATAAGTTTAGAAGTAAGAGTTGGAAACTATCAATATGATGGATTCAAATAAGGAGTTATTCATCCAACTGATAATATTCGAGAATTCTATTCGATAAATTTGGAAGGAGTTCTTACCTAAATAACTGAGTTTTGTGTAATCAGCCTAACGCTAACTTAAATCAAAGTGAAATATGAATCTCGATCCGCTAGAAAATATTTCAACGAGATTTTTTGAATCACATGGTGATGGTCATTTGGTTTGATTAAAATAGTGGGAGCATATTTAATTAAGGCCTAATTGAATATGTTTGAACGATAATGATATCTTCACAATCATTTTATGTAGATTACCATGATAGCAAATACCTCTAACAACATTTTGCGATCAATTCTTGACAAGGAGAAATTGTCTAGGACAAATTTTCTAGACTGACACAGAAACTTGAGGATTGTTCTCAAACATGATAAAAAAACCCACAAAGCAGGGTGGTAAAGGGAAGGACAAAGAAGTTTCCAGACCCAAACCTACTGCTCATGCTTTCAAACCTAGCAAAGGTATAACAAAGGTGAGCACTTGCATCCATTGCGGTAAAACTAGACACTAGAAGAGAAACTGCCCAAAGTACATGGGAGATAAGAAGAATGGAGTTGAGACATCAAATTTAGGTATTTTTGTTATAGAAATAAATTTAGCTACTTTTGCATCATGGGTATTGGATACTAGATGTGATTCTCACATTTGTACTAATGTACAAGGACTAAAAATGAGTAGAGAATTGGAAAAAGATGAAGTTGATCTACGAGTTGGCAATGGAATAAAGGTTGTTGCTTTAACCATAGAAACTTATGTATTAACTCTACCTAGTGGTTTAATAATTAGTTAGAGAACTGTTATTATGTACCTTCAATTAGCAGGAATATCATCTATGTTTCTTGTTTGGACAAGTTTGCTTTTTCATTTATAATAAAGAATAATTGTTTCTCTATTTATTTGAATGATTTGTTCTATTCTACTGCACAAATTAACAATGATGTGTATGTCACTGATCTTGAAATGCCAATTTATAATATTAACGAGTTAAATCCAACTTACATTTGTCATTGTCGCTTAGGACACATAAATCAGAAACACATTTCAAAATTCCATAAAGATTGACTCTTGGACTCTTTTGATTATGAATCATATGAGACAAGAATTTTTTTTAATTGGAAAGATGATAAAATCCCCATTCACAGGAAAACGTGAAAGGGATAATGATCTTTTGACCCTCATACATAGTGATGTATGTGGACCATTAAATGCACCAGTCAGAGAAGGTTTTAAAAACTCCATCACATTTACTGATGATTACAGTAGATACGGTTATGTGTATATAATGAAACACAAATTTTAATCCTTTCAAAAGTTCAAAGAGTTCAAAAATGAAGTACATAACCGAATAGGCAAGAATATTAAAACCCTTCGATCAAATCGAGATGATGAATATTTAAGCCTTGAGTTTAGTGACCATCTAAAAGAGTGTGGGATTCTATCTCAACTTACTCCTCCTAGAACACCACAGTGGAATGACGTACCTGAAAGAAGAAACTAAACCTTGTTAGATATGACTCAATCCATGATGAGTCACGTTGATCTTCCAAACTCCTTTTGGGGACATGCTTTATTGATAACGGCTTACACATTTAACCGTGTTCCATCCAAAAAGGTTGAGAAGACACTATATGAGATATGGAGTGGTAAGAGACCACATATGTCTTACATGAATATTTGGGGTTGCGAAGTTTGTGTGAAATAAAAAATTTCAACTAAGCTTGATCCCAAATCTTAAAAATGCTTATTTGTGGTGTATCCTAAAGAAACAAGAGGGGTATTACTTCTACAATCCTTCTGAGGATAAAATGTTTGTCGCTTGGCCTAGAGTATTCCTAGAAAAGGACTTTATTTCCAAAGGAATCAATGATAGGAAATTAGAGCTTGAAGAAATTCAAGAATCACAAGGCATTGATACACCTATGGAGGAACTAGAGTAGGAAACACAAGAAGTTGTGGAATAACAACCTGCTCAAGTAGAACAAGACTAGCGTATGTAAACTAGATATGTCACCAACCTAAGAGATATGGTTATCTGGTAATTGATCAAGGTGATGTATTATCCATGGATGAAGATGAGCATTTGACCTACCACGAGGCCATTATTGGTCCTGAGTCTGAGAAGTGGCTAGAAGCCATGAAATCTAAAATGGATTCCATGTACATAAACCAAGTTTGGACATGGTTGAGAATCCTGTAGGAGTTAATCCTATAGGATGCAATTGGGTCTTCAAAAGGAAGACTGGCATGAATGGTAAGGTACATATTTATAAGGCAGGACTGGTTGCTAAGGGTTGTAAGCAAATGGCTTAAATAGTCTTTTGGTCCCTTTAACTTAGCGAGTTTTTAATTTTGGTCCCTATATCTTCTTTTTTTGTCTGAGTCCTTATACGTCACTTTTTTGTTGGTTTTAGTCCTTAAAGGTAAAATCCGCAGGAAACTTGCGGATTTTCCTGTGGATTTTGACTTTAGGGACTAAAACCAACACAAAAAGTGAGATATAGGGACTCAGGAAAAAAAATTACAGGGACCAAAATCAAAAACTCGCTAACTTACAGGGACCAACAGACTATTTTAGCCTAAGAAAATTTATAGGGTAGACTATAATGAAACTTTTTCACCAGTTGCAATGCTTAAATCTGTTCAGATTTTACTTGCTATTATTGTATATCATGATTATAAAATATGGAAGATGGATATCAAGACTGCTTTCCTCAATGGGAATATTCTAGAGGATGTGTACATGACATAACCTAAGGGATTTAAGATACCAGAAGAAGTCCAAAAGATATGTAAGTTACACAATACTACAAATAATACATTTCATGACGAAACTTTCATTTCAGCTATTGAAAACACGAGGTCAAATGACATGGAACGTGCCATTTATTTTTTATTTTTTTACAAACTTAATCTTTTACCTTGATTTTTCCAGAAACCGACATAACAAGTTGCTCAGGGTTTGAAATTCGATTCCCAGCGCTTACAATTTTATGTTTTATTTAGAACTAAAATGGTGCCTTTATTTTTTATAGTTTTCACATCGGATATGTTCCCTCTCTTTTTAATAAAACCGAGATAAAAACTCTCTAAAAAAGTTATTATTCCTTCAAATTTAATATTAAGTCTCATTCACTTTTTGCGTCATAGCTAGCGAATGAAGCTGAAACACCATTATTCTCCAAGGAGGAAAGAAGCTCGAACCTCAAACCAACAATTTTCTTTGAGTCTCTCATCATATTTTTGGTATGTACAAATTCTCCATTACTGTTATTGTTTGTTGTTGTTGTTTCTATTGTTGTTGTTGGTGGTGGTGGTGGTATTGTGGTCGTCATTGATGTTGTCATCATCATCGTTGTTGTTGTTAATATGGTTTTCGAGACTTATACGGTTTATTTTTGTTGATCGTGTATTATTTTTATTTTATTTTCAAAAGTTGTATGTAATTATGGATCGTAGTTGTATGGAAGCCAATATATTAAGGAAATATTATGAGAATGGAGTGATTCACTTTCTTGAATTCACGGGAAAAAAACCTTCCTAGCGATAATGAGATTTTTTTTGTCCTTGTAAATTTGCCGAAATATGCAAAAACATCCAATTGTTGTTATATTCAATCATTTAGGCTGTGATAGAAATATTCAAAACTACACTAAATGGGTATGCATTAATGAAGTGACAAAACAAATACCTATGTCACATACAATTGAAGGTGATGATGAATTTATGAATGATACTTTAGAAGGCATGATTTGTGATATTGGCGTAGATGCTTTCGAGAAAGCTAATATGGTAAACACTTTACAAAGAGACATGGAAAAGTCATTGTATCTGGGATGCAAAAGTTTTACAAGATTGTCAGTTGTCTTAATACTATTTAATCTTAAGGAAATAGGTGTGTGGATGGATAGAAGTTTCACTGAATTGCTTGAATTGCTTGAATTATTGAAAGGAATGCTTTCATAAGGTAACATGTTGGCGAACCTTAGTTATGAGACCAAGAAGATATTTTGTCCAATGGTTTTGGACTATGTCAAAATACATGCATGTCATAATTATTGCATATTATATAGGAAAGAGTATGAAAAATTTAAGGAGTGCCCAATATTTGGGGAGTCATGCTACAAACAGAAAGAAAATGGTGTTGAAGATGATGATAGTGTAACTAGAAAGGGTGTTCCTTCCAAGGTGATGTGGTACCTACCGATAATTTAAAGGTTCAAGAGATTTTTTGCTAATATAAATGATGCAAAGAATAATAGATGGCATGCAGATGAAAAAGTGTGTGATGGAAAAATTCTCCATGTAGCTGATTCATTGCAATGGAAGGAAATTGATTCCTTGTTTCCAGATTTTTCCCTTGAACAAAGGAACCTTAGGTTTTGACTTGCCATCCGACAGAATGAACCATTTTGGTAATTTAAGTACTAACCATATGTCATGGCATGTTCTTCTCATAATTTACAACCTATCACCATGTTTATGCATGAAACATAAATATATGATGTTATCTATGATGATTTCGAGTCCAAAACAAACAGGGAATGACATATATGTTTATTTAACACCATTTATTGAAGATTTAATACTTCGTGGGAGGAAAGCATTAATGTTGATGACGTGTACGCATGCGATAACTTTAAGTTGTGTTCCATGTTGTTTTGCACAATCAATGACTTTCATGCATACATAAATTTGTATGGGTACAACGTCAAGGGACATAAAGCGTGTCCTATATGTGAGTTTGCTACATCCCACCACTAATTACAAAATGAAAAAAATACTGTTTATCTTGGGCATCAAAAAATTTTAAGACTGAATCATTCATACCGTAGATTGTAGAAGGTTTTTAATGGAGAGCCAAAGTTTGATGTTGCTCCAAACCCCTTAACTGGGAAGGAAGTTTATAAAAGACAACAACATATTAATTTGGTATTTGGAAAGAAACAAAAAGGGCTTGTGGAGAAAAATATTTGGAAAAAGAGGTCGGTGTTCTTTGATCTTCCATATTGGTCTAATCTTGAAGCAAGACATTATCTTGATGTGATGCATGTGGAGAAAAATGTATGTGATAATTTGATTGAAACATTTCTCAACATTAAAGGTAATACAAAATATACTAAGGAATCCCGTGAAGATATGGCGGTGATGGGTATACGACAAGAGTTATCCCCAAAAGAAATAGGAAAGAGAAGATATTTCCCCCTAGCTTGTCACATCTATCTAAAAAAGCAAAAACGTTTTTGTGAATTTTTCTGAGGTATCAAAGTTCCCCAAGGGTACTCATCAAATGTGAAGAAACTTATGTCAATGAAAATCAAATTAGTTGGCTTAAAATCTCATGATTGTCATGTTTGGAAGCAACAACTTCTACCAGTGGCTATCTGTGGCATTCTACCAAAAAATGTAAGAGTAACTATAGCTAGATTGTGTTTATTCTTCAATGCTATATATAGTAAAGTCACTGACTCTGGAAATTTAGACGAGTTGGAACATGAGCCTGCAATTATCTTGTGTCAAATTAAAGATATTTTCCCTCCATTATTCTTTGACATTATGGTTCACTTAGTTGTTCATCTAGTAAGAGAGATTAGAATTTGTGGTCCAAATTATTTATGGTGGATGTATTCGGTAGAGAGATACATGAAGATCTTTAAAGGGTATACAAAGAATCATCCTTGTCTGAAGGCTTCATTTGTTGAACGATACATCACAGAAGAAGCTATTGAGTTTTGTAGAAACTATTTGTCATAAGCGAACTCTATAGGAATTCCCGAGTCTCGTCGTGATGGAAGATATGATGGTAGAGTTATTTAAGGTTTAAATGTTAAGACTTTTGCCAAGATGTAGTTCTTCAAGCACATTTGTATATATTGAATAACATGGATGAAGTTAAACCTTACATGACCATTTACAAAAGTCTTATAAAGGAAAAATCCCCCCCAATGAATGAAAGATGGTTGTTGACAAAGCATAACAAAACTTTCATAAATTGGTTTAATGAAAGTATTTCTAAAGAGAGCAGTGCATCAGAGACAATTAAACGGCTATGACATATGCCTAAGTTGTATGTAATTACTTGAAGTGAATACGACATTACTAAATTTTCATTCTATATAAAGCCAAAGAATGATCCTAGTACCATACAAAATAGTGGGGTTATGGTTGTAGCTGAATCAATGTACTTCTCTAGTTCAAGTGATAACAATCATGTACTAGCATCTACAACATACTTTGGGGTCATTGAAGAGATTTTAGAGATTGATTATCGTGTTTTTAAAGTGCCTTTATTTAAGTGCAAGTAGATTGATAGTAACACTGATGTAGAAACCGATAAATTGAGATTCACACTGGTTGATCTTAGAAAGGCAACTTATAAGAACGAACCATTAATCATGGCAACCCAAGCAAAACTAGTTTTTTATGTCACTAATCCTTCTAACAGTAGATGGTCAATTGTTCTTCATAGAAAATATCTTCCTAATAATACTGATGAAAATCAAGATTTTAACTATGAGCCCCCTTATTTCATAACACGTGTACGACATTCATATGAATAAAATGATTCAGATGATATGCATGATATTCGTCGTGATCATAAAGAGGTGTTATGAGAAAACTAGTAAGTAAATATTTTATATCACTTAGTAATTTATAATTATTCATTTTACTCATTTTTATTCCTTTTACTAAAGATTTAATGTTGTTGTTGATTATTCTAATTGGTTTCAAATGTTGTTCAAATTATATATGCTTAACGACTAGTCACAAAACTTAGCATAGAACTTTTGGACACCCTAACGGACTTTCCATTTTGTTTATTTCCTTTGTTGGTTAATCATTTGATTCAGTTTTGTTGTAAAATTATAAGGTGTTTGTCATTTTGGCTTTGCATTTGGTGCAAACAATGAATATGTATGGTACAATGTTTATGTTTGAGAAATTGACAAAATGTACAAATTTCTATTTCAGAAATCTGTAAAGTATAGTTCTATATTCTGTGATATGGTTTTGTAATACAGGTATGAACGAAATTATAGAAAAATATAATGTTTCCCCTTGATTTTTACTTATAACCGAGATAAAAATATTACATTATTACCTCGGTTTTACACAAAACCGAGATCTAATATTGGATGCGCCACCCAATTCTGAAAATAATAAAAATGCATATGTTGGGGTTCGAACCCATGTGCGGATAAATTTACCCCTCAATTTTTAAATAACCGAGGGGTAAAGTGGAAGCTTTTAATGACGCCATTCGTTACCTCGCTTCTGTAGCCATGGTTAAATGCACTTTGCATCCGAGGTTAAATGTGTTTTTATAGTAGTGACAGTGATCAATCTACGGATTGAGGCAAGCTTCTAGAAGATGGAATCTTTTAAAAAAAACAAAGATGATACATGTGTCTACAAGAAGGTTAGTAGGAGCATGATCGTCTTCCTGATATTATATGTAGATTACATATTACTCATTGGAAATGATGTCCCTACCTTGAAGCAAGTGAAAACTTGGATAAAGAAATGCTTTTCTATGAAGGATCTGGGTGAAGCATCTTATATATTAGGAATCAAGATCTATAAAGATGGATCAGAAAGATTGATTGGCCTAATTCAGAGTACATACATAAACAAAGTGTTGAAGCGCTTTAATATACATGATTCCACGAAGGTATTCATGCCTATGCAACATGGCTTGTGTCTATCGAAAACAAAATCTCCTTCAACTAAGGAAGAAAGGGATTGCGTGAATAAGATTCCATATGAATTTTCAATAAGGTCTATCATGTATGACATGTTATGTACTCGACCATATGTCTCGTATGCTATAAATGTAACGAGTAGGTACCGATCTGATCCTGGTGATGCTCATTAGGTTGTTGTCAATGTTGATTCTAAGTGTTGGCAGCAATTTTGGTAAAACAAAGAGTGTTCACAAGATGTCATGTGTGATGTCTTAACATAAGATATCTATGTACCAGTTGGAGTTCAAGAACATAATTATGCAGGATTGTTTCAGGATGTAATACACGATGTCATGACATCTGATATTATGTACCTGCTGGAAATTATAAAAGGAATTATGGAATTATGCAGGATTGTTCCAGGATGTCAGACCCGGTGTCATGACATCCTGTACACAGAATATTCAGTATGAATGTATGGTGTTTTGTGATTGCACAATTAATGGCAATCATTGGATGATTGAAGATATGGCTAGCTGGCGCATTCAATCATGGATTACAACCAGATTTGCTTATTTTCCAAGGAGATCTCTACAACTGTTATAAAAAGATTTGATTGGAAAATATATTTAGGGTTTTCAAGATGTCCAATGCTTCTATAAAAAGGGACTTAGAAAACCTGTTTGAACACACAACCAAGACTGAGCGAAATAGAGAGAGAGAGCTAGGGTTTGTGTCTGTTTTAGTCGTAAGACTTGTAGGTCATTCAAGTCATCCATTGATGATTGAATTGGACTGATTTGTGGTTGTAATTTGTCACTCTAAAGCTGTTAAGCAAGAGTGTGTGTCTACTTGATCAAAGCTGTGAAGCAAGATCAAGTGTGTGTCTTCTTGATCAAAGCTGTGAAGCAAGATCAAGAGTGTGTCTTCTTGATTGAAACTGTGAAGTAAAATCAAGAGTTTGTAATTGAAAAGTATTTTCTTTTCACAAGGGATTGTTGTTTAAGATCACTGGTATGTGATTGTAAGGGAAGTGAGTGGGTTCTCATATCTAAGAGTGCTTAGGTAGAAGTTGCACGGGTAGAGATTAGGTGAGAAGGACTGTAACTTGTTGAAGTGTATGGATAGTCTTTGAACTAATTCTATTTTAGTGAATTTCCTTCCTGGCTTGGTAGCCCCTAGACGTAGGTGAGTTGCACCGAACTGGGTTAACAATTGCTTGTGTTATTCGCTTTACCATTCTATTTATTTTATCCATTGTGTGTTAGCAGAATTCAGTGTCGTAACATTACCTTCGACATCTTATATCTGATACCAGAATTTCAATTGGTATCAGAGCAGGCATCCTGCTCTGGTTCTGGGTGAGATCTAGGGGCAATACTTTCTGGTACAATGGAGAGAAATGGAGGATCTGTTCATAGGCCACCAATTTTGGATGGTTCTAACTATGACTATTGGAAACCTAGAATGGTAGCGTTTCTGAAATCCCTTGATAACAAGGCTTGGAAAGCTGTGCTAATAGGTTGGGCGCATCCTGTCATTACTAAAGAAGGAGAAGCCACCACTGAGAAGAAGCCTGAAGAACAATGGTCCAAGGAGGAGGATGATCTTGCTCTTGGAAACTCTAAAGCGTTGAATGCAATATTCAATGGGGTAGACAAGAATATTTTCAGGCTGGTAAATAACTGTGAAGTGGCCAGAGATGCTTGGGACATTCTCAAGGTCACTCATGAAGGCACCTCTAGGGTAAAGATGTCTAGACTTCAGCTGCTCACCTCCAAGTTTGAAAACTTAAGGATGAAAGAAGATGAAAACATTCATGAATTTCACATGAGTATCCTTCAGATTGCTAATGCTTCAGGAGCCCTGGGAGAGAAAATGACAGATGAAAAGTTGGTAAGAAAAATACTCAGGTCACTCCCTAAGAGATTTGCTATGAAGGTGATTGCCATAGAAGAGTCTCAAGACATCTCCAACATGAGGGTAGATGAGCTAATTGGCTCCCTCCAAACCTTTGAGATGGGATTGATTGAGGGAATTGAAAAGAAAACCAAGAGCATTGCCTTTGTATCCAACACATAAGAGGAAAATAGTCAAGATGTGGATAAAGAGTGGGCCAATGAAGTAGCAATGCTGGGGAGACAGTTTAACAGATTGTTAAAGAAAATGGATGTCAGATCCAAGGCAAATGTCAAAAACATCTCATCTGACATCAGCAATGGAAGAAGTGTAAGATCAGAAGAAAATCCCAAAGAAGGAAAAGAAGTAAAGTGCTATGAATGTGATGGGTATGGACACATTAGAACATAATGTGGTACCTACCTCAAGAAGCAGAAGATGAGTCTTGCTGCCACCTGGTCAGATGAGAGTGATACAGAGGAGGCTGCAAATCTTGTGACTGCTTTGACAAGAAGATGGGGATCTGATGAAGACTCAAGTGATGGTGAAGTAACCTTTGAGGAATTGGCCTCTACCTACAGAGAGATGTGTCAGAAAATTGTAGAGCTAAACAAGCAGTCTTGAAACCAGGAGAAAGACATAACTCAACTTGAGAATGAGAAGGTAGAATACTTGGAAACCATCTCCAAATTGAAAACAGAAGTTGTGGCTCTAAAGGTCAAGCTAGATGAAGATCAACAAGTTGAGAGCCAGAAGATAGTTCAACTGGAGAAAGAAAAAGCAGAACATGTGGAAACCATCTTCAAGCTAAAAACTGAAGTTGTGCTCTTAAACTCAAAACTAGAAGAGACAACCAAGTATGTAAGGATGCTGAACAATGGATCTGACTCCTTAGACAAGATTCTTCAAACTGGATAAATCACAGGAGTCAAATCTGGAATAGGGTACCATAAAACTAAGGCTGAAAGTAGTTACACTGGATGCAAACCTCAAGTTAAACCTAAATGCAGCAATAGTAAGAGCAGTTCTAAGATGTCACATCATATGTCACACCATCAGAAGAAAGAACAGCAGAAAGACAAACACCAAAGATGGAGATGTCATTACTGTGGGAAATTTGAACACTCAAGGCCCTTCTGCTATAAGCTTTATGGTTACCCTACCTCCTTTCATCAACATCATCAGAAGAGAAAACAACAGGATAGCAAACACCAAAGATAGAGATGTCAATACTGTGGGAAATCTGGACACTCTAGGTCTTCCTGTTATAAGCTGTATGGTTATCCTAGCCATGTTCATCAACAGACTCACTATCAACCCAGACCCAAACATCACAGGCCTATCAACAAGAAGCAATGGGTTCCTAAGACTAATGTTACAAGTCTAATGGCTCACAAAGAAGAGTGGTATTTTGATAGTGGATGCTCTAGACACATGACTGGGAACTCAGACTTGACAACTGATCTTCACCCTCATGACTTAAGCTATGTAACCTTTGGTGATGGAGCTAAAGGTGAAATAAAGGGGATAGGCAAGCTTGAGTGTCCTGGAGCTCCTAAACTTGGCAATATTCTACTGGTCAAGGGCTTGACTTCAAATCTAATAAGCATCAGCCAGCTAGGGGATCAAGGTCTGAAATGCAACTAACCAACAAGACTGCAAGGGATTGGAGTGTTGTTCAATTGAAATATGAAAAGGGAAAATTAGGGGATTGGTTTCTTGAGAAAATATGGCAATTAATGAGAAGTGGAAAAGGTAACAAAAATATTATCTGCCCAATGAAAAGAAAAAGCCACATTAATAATGAATCATCTCCTAGTATTGGAAATAACATCTATTTCATTTGCACACTCTGCCTGAACACAATTCTTTCCATCTTCATCAAACTTCTTAAAGAACCTCTGCTAGGGCAAAGAAAGTTTTCTCAAAAGTTCAACAACATGTCTCAACATCCGTCAACATCTAGCTCAAAATCCTTTCATACTAGAACTTCCTCCATGGAATTTTTAGATGAAGATTTGATGGACGCGACTCCTCTGCGTATGTTACCAGGTAACGTTCCAAGCTCCCCTTCAATGGCTAGAGCTAAGCAAGGTAACACTCCTGAAAAATCGCCTGATAAAGAGGACATGCACTCTACTGATCGCATCATAAGAAACCTAGTTACTAGGATACTGAATGAAGAGCATGGAGTTAAGAACATTTTTACCCCTCTGTCCCGAAGGGACCCCTCACCTGAGGTGGAAACCCAAGCTGAGAAAGATGATGACTCATCTAAAACAGAAAAGGAAGTAGCTGCTGAGGGACTATGTTCTCTTGGAAAAAACTTACCTAGTATGTCCCCTGATACTGCTCAGGACATTGAGGAAGAAGGGTCTGAGGAAGAAGATGGCATGTTGGTCAATCTTGTGAAAACAAGTGTAGCTAATAGACTGAGAAAAAGGAAGAGTATGGCTGAGATAAGGACTGGTAGGAAAGAGAAAAGGGTTGCTGGTATAGGTCCCTCCAAGACTTGGAGTAAAGTGGAGGTCAGGAAGATGAAGGAAAGTGAGAGTTCTGAATCTGATGAGGATGTCGAATATGATGTCTCAGACATTCCCCCTGTTAAAAGGAAGCCTGTAAAGAAGTCTCCAAACAAAGTGGTTGCTGTTCATCTTGACAATATCTCATTTCACGTGGAAGGTGGTGCTGCCAAATGGAAGTTTGTGACTCAAAGAAGGGTAGAAGTTGAAAGAGAATTGGGAAAAGAAGCAAGTGAAATAAAGGAAGTCATGAAGTTAATTAAGACAGCTGGTCTTATGAAAACTGTGACTGCTCTGCCTCAGTGCTATGAGGGGTTGGTCAAAGAATTCATTGTGAACATCCCTGAGGAGATATATGAAAGAAGCAGCAGGGAGGGCTGCAAAGTTTTTGTAAGGGGTAAGTGTGTGAAACTTTCACCTACTATCATCAACAAGTTCCTAGGGAGAGGAACTGATGGAGGAGTAGATCTAGAGACCACAGACAATGAGGTCTGTAGAATTATTACAACTGGCCAAGTTAAGGAATGACCTAGTAGGAAACACCTATCAACTAGTAAGCTCACTGTGAAATATGCCATTCTGCATAAGATTGGTTCAGTAAATTGGGTACCTACTAATCATGTCTCTACCATCTCCATCAATCTTGGAAGAATCATTCATGCTATTGGAACAAGGGTTAACTATGATTTTGGCAAGTTCGTATTTGAACAAACCATTAGACATGCTTCTACAAATGCTGTGAAGTTACCCATTGCCTTCCCCTCCCTTATTTGTGGCATTATCCTGAGCCAACAACCAGGGATTCTGAGCACAAGTGACATTCCAAGTAGGAGAAAATCCCCTCTGTCCATTCATTACAAGCTGTTTGAGGGAAGTCATGTCAATGATGTCATGACATCTGCCAAAAGGGAGTCTACATCTAAAGGAAGTCTGATTGACCAACTAAAAGAGACCTACAAATAATTGGACAATGGTATAAGGGTGGCCAAGGCCAGAAAAGAAGCGTTAGAAGTTCTCATCTGTAGCCTGGAAAGGGAAGACATAGAAAAGGCTGGAAAGGACTCAAATACAAGATCCCAATCCAGTTCTGAAAGCTTAGAAGACTCTGAAGGTGCAGGTGAAGATAAAGATGAAGGTGAAGGTGATACTTCTTCTTCTGACTAATGGTTCCTGCCTGAATTGAAGACTAGGAGGTGTGGTGGAAGCTGGGCTGTTGTTTGGAAGGCTATTGTCTTGATTGGTTTTTGTTTTTGTATTTTGTGGCAGTCCTCTTGATGCCTGTTATGTAATATTTAGGGCGCTTAATGAGTTCCTTGGATTTGTTCATTATTCCAGCTATCACAGTTGTGTTTACTGATGGTGTGTACTTCCTGACTTTTTGTTTTAACATGGTTAATGTTATAACATTTGTTCTAACATTCTCTGCTAGGCTAATAGACATTTATTTTGTCTAATTGGTCACCTTTGGTCAATTTTGACTAAAAAGGGGGAGAAATGCTGATATGGAAGTTGTATGTGGCTGGACTGGAAGACAACTGTTATTGAAAGAAGTGAACAGGTGCTACAACAGTATGTTTTTCTGATGTCAAACAGGATGTCTGATATGGTGCACAGGTGTTGATGTTGAAGCAGATGTCAGGATGACATTTTGGCTGGTACAGGTGCTGGAGTTACAGTAGTTGTTATGTTTGTTGTATGCACAGTTTTATGGGGAGAAGAAGTACCCTGGTGCATTTGTGTGTCTTACTAGTTGCATCCATAACTAGTAATTCTGATTGTTGCACAGATTTAGGGGGAGGAGAAGTACCCTTGTGCATGTGTGTATTACTAGTAGCCATAACTAGTAATTGTTTTGCTTCTGCTGCTGATTAAACTACTGTTATGTTGTTTAACTGCTGATAGTTTGCCTTGTGAACAAAAAGGACATATATATGTTTTAGCCAAAATTTGCCAAAGGGGGAGTTTGTTGATTCTAAGTGTTGGCAGCAATTTTGGTAAAACAAAGAGTGTTCACAAGATGTCATGTGTGATGTCTTAACATAAGATATCTATGTACCAACTGGAGTTCAAGAACATAATTATGCAGGATTGTTTCAGGATGTCATACACGATGTCATGACATCTGATATTATGTACCTGCTGGAAATTATAAAAGGAATTATGGAATTATGCAGGATTGTTCCAGGATGTCAGACCCGGTGTCATGACATCCTGTACACAGAACATTCAGTATGAATGTCTGGTGTTTTGTGATTGCACAATTAATGGCAATCATTGGATGATTGAAGATATGGCTAGCTGGCGCATTCAATCATGGATTACAACCAGATTTGCTTATTTTCCAATGAGATCTCTACAACTGTTATAAAAAGATTTGATTGGAAAATATATTTAGGGTTTTCAAGATGTCCAATGCTTCTATAAAAAGGGACTTAGAAAACCTGTTTGAACACACAACCAAGACTGAGCGAAATAGAGAGAGAGCTAGGGTTTGTGTCTGTTTTAGTCGTAAGACTTGTAGGTCATTCAAGTCATCCATTGATGATTGAATTAGACTGATTTGTGATTGTAATTTGTCACTCTAAAGATGTTAAGCAAGAGTGTGTGTCTACTTGATCAAAGCTGTGAAGCAAGATCAAGTGTGTGTCTTCTTGATCAAAGTTGTGAAGCAAGATCAAGAGTGTGTCTTCTTGATTGAAACTGTGAAGTAAAATCAAGAGTTTGTAATTGAAAAGTATTTTCTTTTCACAAGGGATTGTTGTTTAAGATCACTGGTGTGTGATTGTAAGGGAAGTGAGTGGGTTCTCATATCTAAGAGTGCTTAGGTAGAAGTTGCACGGGTAGAGATTAGGTGAGAAAGACTATAACTTGTTGAAGTGTACGGATAGTCTTTGAACTAATTCTATAATAGTGAATTTCCTTCCTGGCTTGGTAGCCCCCAGACGTAGGTGAGTTGCACCGAACTGGGTTAACAATTGCTTGTGTTATTCGCTTTACCATTCTGTTTATTTTATCCATTGTGTGTTAGCAGATATCAGTGTCGTAACATTACCTTCGACATCTTATATCTGATACCAGAATTTTAAGTCAAGAATATCTTTAAGCGCTTGAGAAGGACTAAGGACTAATTATTGATATATGGAGATCAGGAAGAGATCAGTGTAATTTGATACACGGATGCTACCTTCCAGATAGATAAGGATGACTTTATATCGCAATGAGGTTATGTGTTTTGCTTAAATGGTGGCGTAGTGAGCTGTAAAAGATCAAAGCAGGATACTGTTACTGGTTCTACAACTTAGGTCGAGTATGTTGTTGCCTCTAATACAAAAAATAAGTTGTTTGGATCAAGAAGTTAATTAGTTAACTTGGAATAGTCCCTAGCATTGTGGATCCCATTTATCTCTATTATGATAACAATGGTGCTATCGCACAAACTAAGTGTCATACCCCGATTTTGATCCTGAAATTTTTCCATTTTTTCTTTTATTTTTGCATTTGCATACATTCATCAGTATAAAACGGATTTTAATATCTTGACTTTTTTTTATTTTTAATTTGATTTTAATTTCAAATTAAGTTTAATTCCAATTGTCAATTTAATCTTAATTGTTTATTTTTACTAATGATTAAAACTCTAATCGATTTTTATTTCCAAATGAATGTTAGAGTTGATATCCAAGTAATTTTAAATGAATTATAGATTAATTTGTTTTTAATTCGGTTTTTTGCTGATTTGTTATTAGTAATTAAATTGATATTCAAACTAATATTGGATTATTACAAAGAAATCCACATCCATTTTTATAATCAAAATCCAAAAAATCCATTTTATATCCATAGTACATTTCAAAATCAGAATGGCATTACAACATTATCATGAATTACAAAGTCATCTTCCAAAGGACAAACAATTCCATATCAATACATTGCTAGTATTTATCCATGAGAATAAGCATTGATACTAAAATGTGACATTACATGTTGTTCTTACAAAAAGGTCCCAATCCTACACTAGCTTTTATGCTACATGACATAGTCCAAATACTAAAAGGAGAAAAATTGATGGACCTTCCAATGGATAATGATGGAATGTGAAGATTATTATTACTATTATGATTACAGAAACAGCTTGCAAAAATACTGCAGAGAGAGATGCTGCGGTTGGTAGAGAAAATTTTGATGAAACAATGTTGTTGTGGCTACAATGACGTCAAGTGGCAAATCTGTTTGCTACAACCTGCTTGTTCTAGAAGAGTTGCTTAAGAATTCATCCTCGTGTGCGTTGTACATATTTCCAACAAAAGGCATTAGCTCAAGATCAACTAAGGTCTTTGTTACACGTGACAAAAGAATTTGATGCCGACTTAAATATTGGTATATATGATGGTGATACTTCTCATAGCAAAAGGACATGCCAGCAGGTGCTTCCAACCTTTATGCTCACAAACCAAACTCAGTATGTCCTCCTGCAACATCAAAACACAATGAGTTTCTGCATAAATTTACCCAAATTTACCAAGTTTCGATGCATTGGATTGGCATGGGCAAAGAAGAAGTCTACCGTAAGTAAATGTCGGCATGATGTGAACTACGAGGCATGATTGTTGTTACTTTGGCTTCAAGTCCGTCCGACCGCCCCTTTTGAGCCTAGAAGCAAAATAGAATATCGTGTTAATACCGAAGTTGTGATAAGATCATTCGACTTTCCTGAAGAAATATAAACTGCATACTAGATTTGAGTACTGTGTTAAGTTCAAAGGCTACTGTGGATGATTGTTTGGTCACCTCTCACTTGCAAATCCCGTTATACCAGCTTCCGAATCAAGGCTCCCTCTTAAGCAATATAGCTGATGCATTTTTGTTAGAATTAACTGCTGCTGCTGTGACAGTGTCCACGTCTGCAAAAGGTCCGAAAATGTGCATAAAAAAGGCTGGAATAAAAAGATTGCGAAGACTACAAAAGAAAGGGACACATTACCATCAAGAAGAACGAAAGCTCTCGAAAGGCACAAAGTTTGTGAGGTTCACTCCAAAACTGTTGTAGTCATGGTGATTGGAATTGAGTAGAGGTTTCGTCAACAATGTAGCAGATTTACACCGACAGGTCCGGGGACTCCTTGGAGCAGGAGGGATACAATATTACTGAATCAAATGCAAGCATAATTCAGTGTCTTTTAAGCTAGCAACACCGTAGCTCTTTAGATGGCTCAATTTCTATCCTTTGGGATATTGCAAATTACCCTGTTCCAAGTAATGTACACCTAGCCGGAATCCCACTAGGTATCAAATGGAAGCATTAAAACCTGCATCTGCAAAAAGATCCAAAAAAAATGCGCATAAGAGTTTTGAAAGTGCAAGACATAATAACAATAGCAACAGCAACAACAGTTGCTTTTGTTCATTAAGATAAAACTCCTGCCAGTTACAGCACCAATTGGGCGGATCTACATCCTGAGTTCCGCTATAAAACCGAGTTTCAGAGTCATGAGCCTGAGTTTGACTTGGAAATAGAAGAGAAAATTAACAAAATAAATGGTGGCAAACAGCATACCAACTTCTGCAATAACACCATTTGTTCACCTGCAACAAACAATAATTCACAAAACAGCAAAAATTGAATCGGCGGCGAGTCGCAATCGGAACCGCTGCTCATCGTAAAAATGGTTAAGGCAAAGTTTCACCAGTACCGGGTCGTCGGAAGGGGTCTTCCAACGGAAACCGATGAGCACCCGAAGATTTACCGCATGAAGCTTTGGGCAACCAATGAAGTTCGTGCCAAATCCAAATTCTGGTATTTCTTGAGGAAGTTGAAGAAGGTTAAGAAAAGCAATGCTCGTGCAAGCGATTCCACAGCTATTCAACAGTCAACATTTTGGCAGTCCCAACTTCCCAGTGCGACACACAATCATCAAAATCAGAATATTTTAGAATCAATGGATATTGATGCATTGGACGAAACCACAAATCAACCAACCATAATCTGCAAAAAAAAATTAATTAAACCAAATCACGTTTTCACCATTGCAACCTTTTCACTGCAGTAACAAAGATTAACAGCAAAGAGTTAAATTCCAAAAATTCCCAAATCAGGGAAGAGACAAAAATCTAAGAGAAAGTTTGAGTTCAAGGTACCGTTTCCGGAAGTGTAGCGTGAAACAAGATAAAAGCACTTCTGAGCATCAAAAAGACTTCTGGAAATTTTCTTCTTTGAGCTCTAGAGGCCACATCCGAAAACCCTAATCTGGAGCATAAAAGGAGAGCAAGAGAAATCAATCGGAGGACGAAAAATTAACGACAAAAAAATTGAGAGAGGGAGGCGGATTGGAAAAACGGAGCAAACAGAACCCTAAATCGAAAAATCAAACACAAACCTATTTGGGAGAGGGAAGGAGCGAGGTTGAGCCGTCGTTACCGTCTTCACCACCGGAGGTGAGCTCTCTTTTGCTTCAGCCTTTGTTTTTTTGTATGATTCGAGAGTGATTGAGAGAAAGGGTTGAGGTCGAGGATGGATTGATTGAGGGAGATGAGGGCATTTGGGTGTGAGACGTAGCGAAGCGATTGAGGATGTGAGGGAGGTTGAGCGAAGCGTTTGGGAACGAAGTGGGAGAGACGCGATTGAGAGAGAGGGCTGTGGGTTAGATTGTGAGTCGAGAGAAGAGGGATTGAGAGAGACGATTCCATTTCTTGTTTTTCTTTCTGTATTTTCTTTTTTCAATTTATTATTAAATAGAGTAATTAGTTTTAAAAAAAATATTATGAAAAAAGATCCCTTTAATTTTCCTAGGTTAGTTAGTTGATAAATGTTTTAGTTTTCTAATCTATTCCTCTTGGTAAACCCAACAGCCATGCGGCTGGGTTTAATTGCCAGTAGACTAACAGTTCTTTTTCTATTTAGTTTTTTATTTTAATCTTTTTTTTAATTTACCTTAGTTTATATATTTAAAATTAGTACTAAAATAACATCTAGTTGGTAAGTGGCCTGGTGGAGAGGGTGGTTTTCATAGTTTCAAGAGTAGTGGGTTTGATACTTGTATGTAGCACTTTCTTTTTAGTATTTCTTTTTCTTTTAGTATTTCACTTCTTTTTTTTTTTTTTTTTTTTAGTGTTTTATTGTCTTTTAGCGTTTTGTTTCTTTTAATATTTTTTATGACCATCCATCATGCATGCAAAACCATTTTAAAACTATAAAAATCATTTCTTTTCTCGATTTAATATCGAGCCCTTTTTTTTTCACACCCTTGTAAGTCGATTGCTTTTTAAGCATCGCCGTCAACCTCACATAGCTTACTCTTGGGCTTTCTTACAATGAGTCGGTTCTCTTGCACTTACACTCATGCATTATTTGTTGTTTGGGCCCGATTTAATTATTTCATGATTTTGAATCCCCATTTGACAAAATGTACCCCACTCCCCCGATGTGTAATAATTTTGTACTATTTTATTTCTTTATTGCTTGGTTGTTTAGTTAATACTAACACAAGAATAAAATCAACAATTTCAAAAAATACAAAAAAATATGACTCGATCCAACGTCGAGTATTTTCTCAATAAACAAACCATTTCATTTCTCCTTTCTATTCCATCCTATTTCAAAAAAAAAACTTCATCAAACGCTTGATCCAACGTCAAGCCATTTTTTCTAATAAAAACTCAAAAAATATTAATTCATAGTTAAGACTTTTTCAATAAGATGGAAGTGGAACGTGGTGTATACCGCGCACTCCTGAGGCTAGGATTCGAGATGTATATCTCGCCAATCCTAGCTCTCGCCATCATTCAAGTTTATCCACTTTGTTTTCTTTCAAACACTCATTCAAATTTCTCTTAAACGTCCATCAATACTTGATCTAGGTCAAGTCATTTTCACAACAAAACTCAAAATACCTAATTCTTATTTAACACTTTCTCAATAAAGGTGGAAATGGAACATGGTGTATACCATGCACTCCTGAGGTTAAGATTCGAGACGTATGCCTCGCCAATCTTAACTCTCGCCATCGCCTAAAATTGTCAATGTGGTTTCTTCAAACCCCTTCACAATCAAATTCCAAAATACCTAATTCCTATCTTAAACTCTTTTAATAAAGATGGAAATGGAACATGGTGTATACCATGCACTCCTGAGGCTAGGATTCGAGATGTATATCTCGCTCATCCAAGTTCTCGCCATCACTCAAAATACATCCAACCAATCAAACTCTTTCTCGCCGTCGTGCGATTAATCAAAAACCTTTTTCGTAAACGAAAGGTATCTTGTCTTAAGTGATACAAAACAATGTTTCGGCCACGATTGTTGAGTAGAGATAAATGACGCTTTTCCGAATGTAGATTTATAAATCCGTTCGATGTGTGGTATGCATCCACTCCTCATCTGTTTTGGGTAAAACGATGTTTTTGTCGATTAATACAGTATAGTTTTCGCTAAAATCGACCAACAAACAAACATTTTTCTACCCAGAACTACGTAAGCCTTGATTTCTCTTTTGAGATACGTAGGAGCAGGATTTGTAAATCTTGTCAGGCCCACTAATAAAAAACTTAGGTTTAGTCCTTCGTCAAAAATCCAAAAACATTTTCCTTTCTTTTATTCTTTCTTTCCCACCTAATAAATTGAAAAGCCTAACATTTCAAACTAACATTAATGCACACAACTGACCTAATGGTTCCCGTTGAGTACAACGGACGTGAGGGGTGCTAATACCTTCCCCTTGCGTAATCGACTCCCGAACCCTGATATTGGTTGCGATGACCATATCTTATCCTTTCTTTTGTCTTGGGTTTTATCGATATTTCCCCTTTCCTTTTTAGGAATAAATAAAGTTCGGTGGCGACTCTGTTCAGTCCATCATTGCGAGCGTGCGATCGCGCTCCGCTTTGAAGTCGTATCCCCATTTTTTTTCGAGGTGCGACAGATGGCGACTCTGCTGGGGAGAACAATCAAATCCCTAAGCGAGTCAAGCCTAGTTAGGACGTTTGTGTGCCTTTGTTTGTTTAATTTTATGGCTTTTCCCTTATTTATTGCTTTTAATATCTTTATTGTTATATTGATATATGTTGTATGTTGGTTCTATTGCGATTGTTGGTACTTGGGTATTTGATTGCAAACCATGTGGGAAAGACTCTACACCCGAGTCTAGAGTGAAAAAACACATAAGATTGGACGATGGTTGAGTAGTACGGACTCCCGAGGTGAATACTTCGTAAGGGTCGGTACGAGAACCTCACTTAGAGTAGATTCTTTTGCAAATATTGTCGCCCGAGGTGTATACCTCGTAAGCGTCGATGTTTCAAAGGGGTCCATGACTCTAAGGACCTTTTAGAACATTAAACCTTTGGCCAACTAGAAATGATGGTTGCGTAGTATGGATTCCCGAGGTGTATACTTCGTAAGAATCGATACGAGAACCTCGCTCAGAATAGATTCCCTAGATGGAGTTGATGACCGGAAAGTATTTTCCGTAAGCGTCAAACAGTCTTTTGAATCCATGACTCTGAGTACCCTGTCTAGAACCCAGTCGATGGTTGCGTAGTACGGACTCGCGAGGTGTATACCTCGTAAGAGTCGGTACGAGAACCTCACCCAGAATAGATTCCCTTGATGGAGTTGACGACCGGGAAGTATTTCCCGTAAGCGTCAAACAGTCTTGTGAATCAATGACTCTGGGGATCCTTTGTAACAAAGCCCTAGATCATACCCG